>NW_007249823.1:67649-109574 GCF_000164805.1 Carlito syrichta | reverse complement strand
ACTTCATCGGACCAGATACTTTTTGTCTTTTCCCCCGGCCCCCCACCCGGCCCCAAGCTGGGTCCCCGTCGAAGTGTCCCCCCAATCCCCGCAGCACCACTGCCCCCGCCACAGGGGGGCGGGGGGGGCGGTGTCTGAGCAGCAGTTTGCGCCAGAGCCGTCTTTGTGGGGTTAACCCGATCCGCGGCGCGAACTCGCCTCCCCCACCCCGAGCGCCCAACCGGTCTCCTCCTCGTCAGAAGGAGGAATTCGATCAAATGTTAATCCTCTCCACATGTAGAATGTTCCAGATAGCCCCGAGCTCAGGGTGCCTTTTGAACTTGTGAACAGAAATTGATTCAAGGTGACGAATTTGTAATCAGTTTATGATTGATGGGCCGAGTTTCCAGAAAGGCAGCGCTGTGTCCCTTCCTCCTGCCCGGGAAGCAAATGTGTTTCACTTTATCTCCCCCGTCTCGGGACCCGGAGGACCGGGAGAAAGAAAATAAAGTCAACTGCAATATTTAACTTGTATTAGAACAGATGCCACTTAATTAAGGGATCAGTGGGGAGGAAGCGCTGGAACAGAGCTGCTGGCTGCGCCCTCCCCGCCGGACAGAGGGCAGATCGGATGTGAGGCTATTAGTGTGATTAGGTGAATAATGACTTTGCCACTAATTTCGCAGGCTTGGAGAGAGAGCAGGGCGGGAGGAAAACAGAAACATCTGCTTGAATATTCTAATTTCAAAGGATAATTGCGAAGTGCCTGCTCGGCTGTCCGCCACTCCGCCCTCTCTTTTTTCCTTTCTTTCTTTCTTTCTTTCTTTTTTTCCCCCTCAAATCAAAACTACCTTGAAGTGACTCGAGTTCGGCCCCGGCAGAGTTCAGCTGGGAAAGTTCTCAGGGCGGGAAGGCTAGGCGTGCGCCAGAGGCAGAGCGGAGGAAAGCCAGAGGGAGGACCGGGACACGCTTGAGTGACATGGTGGGAGTCCCGCAGCGGGCCTGCAGGTCACCGGCGCACCGTGGCCGGCCCGCCGTGGGTGATGGCCCCAGCTTCTCCGAGACAGACGCCTTGGAGAATCTGTGGAGAACCCAAACTATCCCCACCCCTTGTGATAAAAGTGTTCCTACCCAGCGTGAAACCTTGCGCAGGTTTCCAGTCCTTTCCACAGGGCCATTTCAAGCACACTTCCCTGCAGATGGCTGTCCCGTGGCCAGGCAGCAGGGTACTGGCAAGCCAACACGTGGGAGAAAGAAACACACACACACATACACACACACGCGTGCGCGCACGTGCCCCAAGAAGAACAAACCTTGATGTGTAGGGTTTGCCGATGTCCATGGTGTAAACACTCCCCACATGGCCGACTTCCAGCTGCCCACGCGAAAGGTGCACACACATAGTTCCTGCCAGCTGTCCTGTGCCATAGCCTCTGGACCTCTGTGTTTTCCCCCCTACCTGGAGCGTCCTTCCAGACCTTTCCTGCCCGAGAAGTGCCTGCCTCTTCTTCAAGTGTCAGCCCCTGATTTCAAGACAATTTCAAGACAATTGGAGGCTCCTTTGCTGGGCTGGGGGATCCTGGGGGTGGGGCTGTGCCGTTTTCAGCCCTCCACGGAGCCCCAGGTAGACAGGAGAGGACCTCCCCTGGGCGGCACGTCTCAGTTCCAAGCCGCCTGCAACCACCCCAGTCATCCCTTCCCTCTTTCTTCATTTTGATTCATCTAAAAAACCATATTCTGAGTGCCCGCTCTGTGCCGGATGCTGGGAGCAGGCACTGGGGACGTCAGTGACAGGACAGACCCAGCCTCTGGCCTCGTGGATGAAAAGGCACCCCCAAAGCCTCCCTGAGGGCAACAAGGAGAGATGCTCCTTGGCCTGATCTGGAATGGGAGCGGCTGGGAATCTTCCGGAAAGGAACACGCCAGGGCCGCATCTAGGGGTGATGTCACGAAGGCTTCCAAAGGGAAGAAGGTTTGAGGGAAGTAGTCCAGGTGGGGGTGGCAGAGGGCTTTGGGCAAGACTGAGCTTATGCAAAGGCCCTGGGGTGAGCTCAGATCAGCCCCGAATCCAGCCCTCTGGGGAACACAGGGAGAGAGGTATAGGCTGGAGCCTGGGCCTGTAGGACCCTCCTCCAAAGTCTCGTAGGATGGAGGTGCGGGAGCAACTAGTTTTGCTTTCAAGGTAACAGAGAGACCCCGCAAGGGTGGAGAGAGGATCTTAGATGGACACGTCTGTGATCCCAGAACTTTGGGAGGCCGAGGTGGGAGGAACACTTGAGTCCGAGAGGTCAAGTCCGTGGTGAGCTGTGACTGTGCCCCTGCACTCCAGCCTGAGCCACAGAATGAGACCCCAACTCAAACAAACGAACAGTTTATTCCGAAAAGATGATACACCACAGTGCAGCATTCCAAAGGTGCGACAGGAAACAGCCAGGGTCCTCTGCCCCCGACCTGCTGACAACCCATCCCAGTCCCCATCAGTCTCTGCACCAGGGCATTCTGGGCTCCGGCCTCTGTCCAGGGACGGCCTAGTCACTTCAGGGCAGATCTGCGTGATCCGCCCCCAGCCCCCATGGCGTGCTCTCCTCGATGTTCTGCCCCTGATGTTCTGTTCTCACGTATCGTGTGTACGCATGTGAGTGGGCACCGGTGTGTGAAATCATATACGGGTGTGTCTGAGAGGCCATAAGAGATGGGAGCACAGGCCCTGCCCTGGCCCCCTAATAGAAAGCATGGCCTTGGATTTGGCCAGAGTCCTGGGTGGGTGCAGGCCACCTCAGTCTCTTTCTGAGTTTCCAGGAAACAACGAATCCATGAGCTATGCCCGTCAGCATCCCAGGGCCGTCCCTGGAAGAGGAACTGCCGATTCAGAGGGTGTGGTCAGATCTGTGTCCTTGGGCTTGGGGGACGACAAGCAGGGACAGTGGAGAGGGTGTCTGGATCATCACAGAGTGGGGAGAATTAGCTGACAGCCTTCCTGACCGATGTGGAAGTTGAGTCCAGGGCCCACAGATTCCCCCGTCGGCACCAGCAGGCCTGCGGCCAAGACGGGGCTGCCCCGGCTCCCCTCTGGGTCTCCCCAGTACCACCTTAGATCAATCCCTTCACCTCCCCCACCCCTCTTTGCATGTGTCATTCCTGATCCCGGCCCTCACCTGCCAGGTGCATTGCCCCACCAGACCAGCAGTCTAGGAAGAGGCTCTGGGGAGGCCAGCTAGGGCCTCCAGTCTGGGGAGGCCAAAGCGTATGCCCCTCCACTATGTTTTCAGATCTTGAGATGGGAGGGCTCTAGCAGGCTTGTTTCAGCTTCCAGAAGGTCCACAGGTATTCAAAGAGCCCCCTTGGGGTACCAACTCTGACCGGTCCCCGAGGGGAAGACAAGAGCAGAAAACGTCATATCCAACCTCTGGAAGGGAGGTGCTCCCAGGAGGGAACTGTTCTGCTGGATGCAGAGAGGCCAGTGTGGATGGGTGGACCCAGGGAAGGTGGACCCAGGGAAGGCCACATTGGAGAAGTCCGGGTTGCCACTCCGTGTCCCAATTCCATCACTCCCCTGTTGTGTGGCCCCGGACAAGCCAGATCCCCTCCCCAGATCTTTAGGGCAGCGGCTGGAGGATCTCTCAGGCCCTTCCAGCTGTGGGATGGAGATGCCAGGAGAGGGTGAGGCCTGGAAGGGGAGAGGCGCGTCAGGAATGTGAGTCCTGCTTGGTGGACAAGCGCCGCACAGAGGCCAGAGCGGTGCCCGTGGAAACCTGCACGAGAGAAGCAGGAGGCATCCAAACAGACTCCCACCCTCTCCAGCACTGAGCACAAGATCTGGTGCCCGAGTACTGCTTTGTGAATGGCAAATCTTTTTTTTTAAAAAACACAAGGACAGGACTTTGGAAAACATGAAGTTATACAACCCAGCAATTCCACTCCCAGGTCTATACCCAAGAGAAACGAAACCATTCTTCCACACAAAACATGTACACAAATGATTATAGCAACATTATTCATAATCGCCGAGAAGCAGAAACACCCGACCATCCACCAGCCAATGAGCAGGTACGTGAGTCGTGGTGGGTGGGCTCGGTGGAGTGTTGGTCAGGACGGGAGTGAAAACCTGACACCAGCTATGATGCAGGTGAACCTCAACCACATGGCACCAGGGGACAGGGGTCAGCCACAGGAGACTGCATAGCCTGGGATTCCTTTGGTGTGAAACGCCCAGGACGGGGACCTCTCCAGAGACAGAAAGCAGATGGGTGGCTGCTTAGGGCAGGGGCGAGGCGGGGGGGAGTGAGAGCTACATGGCATGGCGCTCTGTCTGAGGTGATGGCAGTGTTCTAAGATCAGCTGGAGGGACGGTGGCATGCATTTGTGAATATAAGACGCCTCCCTTAACCGTGGTGTGTACTTTCCAAGAACCCCAGTGGATGCCTGAACCCTTGGCTATACCGAAGCTTGTAGAGACCATGCTTCTCCCATCTGGTAACTGAGGTGATGAAGGGATGAGGTCCCAGCTGGATGGAGCAGGACCTTGCAAGATTTCACCCCACTACACAGAAAAGCATGCAAGTTAAAATGTAGGAATGGTCTATTTCTGGAATGTTCTGCCTAGCACTTGTGGACCAAAGTTGCTCATGGGCAATTGAGATTGGAAATCGAAACCACAGAGAAGGAGGGACAACTACACTGGAACCCACTGACGTGTATACTTTAAAAGGCACATTATGGACTGGGCATGGTGGTTTGTGCCCGTAATCCCAGCACTTTGGGAGGCCAAGGTGAAAGAACTGTTTGAGCCTAGGAGTTCAAGTTCAGCCCAGGGAACATAGCAAGACCTCGCCTCCACAAAAAATAAAAAAATTAGCTGGGTGTGGTGGTTGGCCCGTGCCTGTCATCCCAGCTACTCGGGAGCCTGAGGCAGGAGGATCACCTGAGTCCGGGAGTTTGGGCCAGGAGTTCAAGGATCTCCTGAGCCCAGGAGTTCAAGTGGAAGGTGTGATCGTGTCTCGTGTCAATGCACTCTAGTCTAGGAGATAGAGTGAGACCCCAACTCCAAAAAAAAGCACATTATCATTAGTTCCGTTTTCCAGCTGAGGCCCAGACTGGTGACTGTAACTTGCTCAAGCCACAGGGCCAGGAAGAGCTGTGGCCAGAACTACCACTCAACGCCAAGGATGCAGGCAGGCTGGGGAGGAAGGGTCCGGGCTAGTATGCACGTGTGTAAGCATGTTATGTCTATGCAAGTGTGTATACATGTGTTATGCGTGCATGTATATGTGTACGTGCACTTGTTTATATGTGTGTAAATATGTGCATGTGTGTATGCATGTGTATATGAGTATGTGTGAATGTGTATACTGTATGTATAGGTACATGCATATGCACGTGTCTGTACACATGACTGCTCATGTGTGTGCATGCTGTGTGGGACAGAAAGAAAGCTCTTGTACACGTAGACTCCCCTCCCTGGAAGGATGCCAGCCAGCACGGGACACTTCACCTTTGAGATGTTTGCCGAGTCTTTAGACTTTCATATTTTAACCAATTTTTAGAAAAGGAAACCAGGGCCCAGTGTGGTCAAATCCGCCTCCTGGTGACCCACAGTGCAGATGCAAGGTGGACCGGGAGGATCGGACCCTAGATGCCTGGGCTGTCCATCTCCAGGAGTGGACTTTCCTCTGGCCCTGGACCGCCTCACAGAGGCCAGAGTTTCTCGTGCTCCTGGATTTCTCTGTGGCTTGCAGGCCAGTGTGTGCAGGTAGCAATATCACCTTCACCTGTGCCCTTGGCAGGGGTGGTGCCTGCACATCTGGTATCTCATGAGATCCTTGTGGCCATCCGCCAGGTGGGTGAGGTGCATGTCACTTCCCTCACCAAGTGTCGGAGAAGAAAGCCAGTGCCCAGAAGGACCAGTCACCGCCTGGTGTCCCATGGCGTGGGTAAGAGGGCAGGAGCATCAGAGGCAGATGCCTGGGCCGTCCCCCAGGGTGGACGTCTCCCTGGGCTGGGCCTGGGCCTCATCACCACAGAGGCCAAGGTTCCTCTTGAGGGAGGGGCTCCCCCAGCTTTTCTGGCTGCCTCTCCTCCCCAAGCCCTCGACCCCTTTGAAGTCGGCCCTTGAAATCTGACCGGGCGTGACCTGCTCTCGCCGCCATCTCCCTGGCAGGGTCCTGGGACCACTCCCGCCTTCAGGAAACAGGGCTGATTGGGGCCGTGAGCCGGGCCTTCGAGGTCCAGGTGGTAGGACCTGGAAGGGCTCCTGCTTCCTGAACAGCCCCGTGCCACCGGCCACGCCCTCTCACCTACCACACCCTGACTCCAGACCTGGCTCCTGGCATGGTCGCCCTGCCCTGTACAGGGTGAGGGGCTCGCGTCCTCCATGGCAGTTCATGCTCTCCCTCCCCCCTTTGCCCACTTCTCCTTAGCTGCTCCTGGCTCTCCCTCCTCCCCAGCTTCTTGCATGCTGTGCTCCCTGGAGGCTCCACCCGGTCCACCTCCCCTCCAGTTCTCGTCCTCATCTGGGACATCTTCTCCTCTCCTGAGACCTCATCTCTTGGCTGGACCACTCTGCCGAGCTCCAGCTGTCTCCTGGACTCTCAGCCCGGGTGTCCCATTGCCCCCCCAGTTTCCTCAAGGCCAAAATGGCCCATCACGTTCCTCCTGGGCCCCCACACCTCCCGCCTGGCATCGCCAGCTCACACTCCCCAAAGCCGGCCACTCCTGTCTGTCCCCCAGTCTTGGCTCCACTCCTCCTTAGTGGCTTTTGCTCCCTCTTTTCCACCCACCCCTCCACCCTGTCCACGACAGCAGTTCCCGTCCTTGCCATCTCCTCCGTCTGGCCCCTGAAATTTTTCTCCGGGCATCCTGTCTTCCGGCCATGAGAAAGAAGCTTGCAGCAGGTCGACAACAACCAGAAAGACACTTTTACAACATGCTCGGAGGCATCAGAGAGTGTTCGAGGGCACTAGAGTCTGGATCTCGGCAGAGAGCAGGCACAGACGCCAGCCCAGCCCTGGGCACTACACCTTTGAGATGATAACTGAGTCTTTAGACTTTCGCATTTCAACCAGTTTTTAGAAAAGGAAACCAGGACCCAGCGAGGGCAAATCCGCCTCCTGGTGTCCCGCGGTGCAGGTGCAAGGTGGACCGGAAGCATCAGACCCCAGATGCCTGGGCTGCCCACCACCAGGAGTGGACTTTCCTATGGCCCTGGACCACCTCACGGAGGCCAGAGTTACTCTCCAGGAAGGGCTCCGAGAAGACCAGACCAAGACAGCTGCTGAAAATCAGAGTGAGACTGTGTGTAGAGTCCTGAAGAGGGGAGTATGATAGGTAAGACCCACAAAAGAGCGAGCCCTGGAAAACACCTCGGGTTCTCAGCTGGACCCCCCGGAGGGACGCTTTGGAAGAGAGGCAAACCCAGGGAAAGCAAGATGATGCTCAGAGGCTGTAACCACTCCAAGTCAGCGCAGTGCCCTTGGGCCGGTGGCATCTCCCCCACACTAGTCACCTGCCCGAGGAGGCGGTGAACCCTTTCCGGAGGAACGCAGTGCCACCCGGATCACCGGCGGCGTGTTACTCACAAGGCCTCGTGTCCAACAGAGAGTTACCAAGCAAAGCTGGAAGCAGGGTCAACAGAGGAAATAGACAGGAGAGACAGACTCACGTGTGACTCACATCCTAAAATGACAGCGATGAATGTGCTCAAGAAAATAGATGAAAAGATGGGGAATTTTAGCAAAAAAGAGAGAGAGAGAATTTAGAAAGAGTATTCAGCAGAATTTGGAGAACCGACAAGTCTGAAAACTGAAATCAAGGACTAAGTCGACAGTCACCAGCCCAGCAGCGGGCACAGCAGAGGAAGCAGAGGATTTCGGGGCTAAAGTACAGAGAGAAAAAGGGATGGAAAACACAGACAAGAGCCGAAAAGGGGTAGAAAACACAGACAAGAATGATGAGAGTATACGTGGTACAGAATGAAAAGACTGACCATGAGCCAGGCATGGCGGCCCATTCCTGTAGTCCCAGCTACTCAGGAGGCTGAGATGGGAGGATCACTTGAGCCCAGGTGGTGGAGGCTGCAGTGAGCCGAGATCAAGTCATTGCCCTGCAGTCTGGGTGACAGGGTGAGACCCTGTCTCAAAACAAGAAAGAAAGGAAGGTAGGAAGAAAAAAATGTTCCATCTAAAATTTTTTAAAATATAAGTTTAATTTCTTTATTTTCTTGAAACATGTGGAATATTTTATTTACATAAGCACTAATTTATGTCTACAATTCCTTTGACTGTAAAAAGGTCAACCACATGTAGAAGCGGGTATGGGGTTCAGGAAGGGAAGTATAGAATCAAGATGTGAAGAAACAGTAACTGGGAATTTTCCACCAAGCTGCTGATTCAAGAAGCACACACACACACAAACCGCCCCCCCCAAGAAGCATACAGAGAAAGCCACACATGAGCAGTGGAACTACTGATGCACAGTGGAACTACCGATACACAGAGGCAGGGAGAAAATATGAAATGCAGACATGCCTCACTCAAGAGGAAAGACATATTACATCTAAGGGCAACACAAAGGACAAAGGCCACCAGTTGACTTCTCAACAGAATCACAGTCCTCTTTTTTTTTTTGAGTCAGAATCTCACTCTGCCGCCCAGACTGGAGTGCAGCGGCCGCTCCTGGGCACCGCAGCCTCGACCCGCTGGGCTCCAGCGATCCTTCCGCCTCAGCCTTCCGAGGAGCTGGAACTACAGGCGCGTGCTACCACGCCTGGCTGATTTTTGATTGATCGTAGAGATGAGGTCTCGACAAGTTGCCCAGGCGGGTTTCGAACCCGCGGGCTCAGGCCATCCACTCACCTCAGCCTCCCAAGGCGCGGGATTACAGGCTGAGCCACCGAGCCCGGCTTCACAGTCCTCTTTAAAGTGATGGAGAGAACCCTGTAAGCTCAGACTTCTCGGCTCAGTAAAAGATCCCCTCAAATGACGCAAGACACAGATGTGTCCTGATACACCAGGATGCAGGGACTATTGTCGGCAGTCCTCAGTAACGAGATGTCAAGGGGGCTTTAGACAGGAGGGAGAGAAGCTCAGACAGAAGCAAAGACACAAAGATGTGAATGGCAGCAACAGAAAGGGCACGTGTTTGGGCTGGTCTCAGTCAACACATATCATACAAACAACAGCTACTCGAAAAATATGTGCAGAGTTAAGTTGAATGAAACAGCAGCACAAAGGGCAGGGAAAGGATCCATGGAGATCGTGTGAGCTAAAATCCTAGCCTTGATGGGTTTGGGTGGGAGTACTGGTTTATATTTGACTTTAATAAGTCAAGAAGGCTGTTGAACTTAGGATGGCCAGTGAGGCAGAGACCGGGAGAAATACTTGATTGATCTAAAGACGGCAATCAAGAAGCAGGAAAAAGGGACAGAAAACAAACGTGCTTGTGGTAGATACAAGTCACTCAATAATTACACTAAACGTGAACGGACTAACACTGGAAGAACAGAGATCGGCAGGTCATATTCAAGCACAGATGAGGGTTGGAAGAAACATATTCTAAATACAAGGATACAGAGAAGTTTAAAGCATAGAAAAAGATATGGTATATAAACTAGTGCTGGGGCACTAGTGTCAGGCAAGGGTTTAAGGCAAGACCTGGTACTAAAGATAAATGCATGACAATTGAACAGTCATTCCACCAGGAATTCAGGATCATCCATGTATGTAAGGACGTGGCTTCAAAATATAAGGAGCAAAATTTCACAGAAGCAAGAAGAGTTGTTGACAGCTTCAGCCATAGTGAGTGTCTGGGCACAGCTCTGTTCAAACGTGAGGGCATGTCACTGGGACGTGAGGGGGCCAGTGGCACGCAGCACAGTAGACCTCCTATTCTCTCCAAGGGCCCCCAGGTCTCTCCTGAAGCTGGTCAGCTGTCCTTTGCAGGGCTTGTTCCAAGATGCACCCCACTGGGTCCTCTTCTGCTTGCAGCCCTAAGTTCCAGAAGAATCTGCCAGGAGCTAGACCTGTCCCAGCCGCCCGGGAAGGGACCCCATGGTGGAGCTGTGAGCTCCAGGCCCTGCAGGTGGGAATAGACACCTCCCCCCTCAATCTCACGTGGTCACTAAATGCCAGGTGAACACATCCGACGGCTCAAAGTCCTGCTGTGTGTCTGCTGCCCTTAGAGAAAGAGCCCAAAGTCACTTGTTGACCCCAGATCCCTTCACGAGCTGGCCCAGCTCCCCATGATCCTGTGGATCACTCAGCCTCTCTGTTCCCCGCAGCCACACTGACCTTGGCGTGTCATAGGACACGTGACGCCATCCTAGTCCCGGGCCTTTGCTCCGGGGCCATTTCTGCCTGCAATACTCTGCCCAAGTGGCTGGAAGTCTTTGCTCAGTGCACACCCTGACTGCCCCCTCCAGCCCTGCAGCTGGCCCACAAGCTCCTGGCCTCTCTGCTGGGCTGCCACCATTAACCCCTCCTTTCCTGTCATGTCTACAACGGCTGTTGCAGTTTTTGTTCTGCTCTCCCCTCAGTGGAAGGCAAGCTCTCTGTGGCAGGACCTGCTGCCTGTTCTCCAAAGCACCCTCGTGCTGGGATGTGCTCAGTGTCCAGCCGGGAAGCAGTAGTTTGTACTCGACGGACGGAAGAAGGAACTAGAACGAGCACCGGGAAAGATCCAACTGCAGACAGGTGGCCAGCAACCATCACCCTCAACGTGACACTGATGCAAAGTCTTCCTGCGTCTTCCCTGTTTCTCCAGTTGGGTACGTGGACACTAAGGTCTAGGCCCACTGGTCCATGTCTGTCTGTCTCTGTCACCCGACTCTTATTGCAAACATTGACAGAGAACGTGGGACTGCCGAGATGCCCCCTCCAACACTTTCCTTTCCCAGATGTGGACACCCTGGTCCGGTCTGAGAAGAGGACCTGTTTGTCCAGGGTTTCCAAGTGTCCCGCCACGGTCAGGGCCCACCATACTCGCCTGACTTCCCTGTGTGGTCTGTGGGCCAGGACTGGAGAATACCAGCACTCTCGGTGCAGAGGGACGGACAGGTGTGCGTGCTCTGGTGTCCCAACTGGGGACAGAGCTGGCAGCAGAATGAGGGCCCCAGGGTGTTGCATGGCCTCTACTGGTGATGCAGGGAGACACAGTGAGTGACCACCCACCCCTTCAGGGACCAGGAGAAGACATCAAACACGCTGCTAGGCAAAGGAAAGGTGTGTCATGCTGGTGCGAGGGTGGGGCCGTCTTGTCCCCTCCAGGTGAGCACAAACAACTTATTTAGGGCAGAGAGAGGCCAGGAGGCAGCTCATCTAACGGGGTCTCCTTTGACATGATGACCAACATGCCATATTTTCATTCCCTCCAGATGCTGGTCTTCTGGGGAGATTTCACCATCCCCATGCTACAGATAAGAAAACTGAGACTAGGGGCAGCTAAGGTTAAATCCATGGGTGCACAGCTGGTCATGCTGAAGCCAGAACCCACGAGCCAGAGTTCACAGTCAACTCCCTGTGTCTCCAGCCTGGCCTGCCCTCTAAGCCTGAATGCACTCATTTGCTCCCTGTGAAAGTCCCTTGATCTGGGTGCCCAGCCTTCGCGGATGCTATTCTTTCCCTGTCTACTCGGTTCTGAACCCGAGCCATCCTTTAAGATTTGTGTCTGGGCCAGTCCCAATGTCTTGTGCTTGTAATCTCAGTACATTGGGATGCCGTGATGGAATGATGGCCCCTGGCCAGGAGTCCAAGGCCAGCCTGGGCAACATAGTGAGACCCTTATCGCTACAAAAAAATTAAAAAACTTATCTGGGTGTGGTGGTGTGTTCCCATAGTCCCAGCTACTTGGGAGGCTGAGGCAGGAGGATGACTGGAGCCCGGGGTCGTGATAGTACCACTGCACATCAGCCTGGGCGACAGAGTGAGACTTTGACTCCAAAAAAAAAAAAAAGACAAGAAAAGAAAAGAAAAAGACTTGTATCTCATATCCAGGAAGACGTCCTGGCAGCCTATTGATGGATGGGTTGTTGCATGCTCTCCTGTGTTCTCCCTACCTGGGAATTGGCCAACAGAGGTGCACCCCGGGATTCTTCCATCTGTCTGTCCCTGCATCTAACGCTACCTCCCTGGGACAGAATGCAGTCACCCGGTGCCCAGCACCAAGCTCTGGCCCAGCACATAGCAGGTCTCGGTGAATGTCCTCGGAACGAACGAGCCTTTTAACATCACATTTCTTTCATGTGCTGGAGGAGTCCCGGCTTTACTGCATCCCCACCTCTGTGCACCCGTGGGGTGAGCCCAGCATCCAGCGGCAAACTCCTCCTCCTGAGCGGCATGTGTGTTTTCTTCTCGATGACGCTGGCTGGGTCGGGTCTTGCCGTCGTCCTGGGGACGGGCAGGCTCCCACAGGCTCCGACCTCAGGCTGCTGCCAGGGACAGTCCGCAAGAGAGGGCTGGCGCGGGCTGTGCCACCCCTCGGAGAAGCTCTCAGCCCCTGGCCCCACCCTCCAGGCACCCAGCCTGTGTCTGGAGCTTGCCCAGCACCACCCACCTGGCCGGACACGGGGCAGGATTGGAAGCCCAGCTCCCGGCCCCTTTACCAGGCCCTAAGGATAAAGGCCGCCCTCGCCAGGAGGCCACACCACACTGGGGCGTTTAGGCAGTGACCGGAAAGGGAGAGTGGACACAGTTTCCTCATGAAGGGGGCTTCTGTGTCTCATGGATTCTAGTTTGAGTTAGAGAATGTGTCAAAAGGATGGCCTGGGACAATATTTCTTTTCTTTTTTTTTTTTTTGAGTCGGAGTCTCACTCTGTCGCCCAGGCTGGAGCGCAGTGGCCGCTCCCGGCCACCGCAGCCTCGACCCGCTGGGCTCCGGCGATCCTTCCGCCTCAGCCTTCCAAGCAGCCGGAATTACAGGTGTGCGCTACCACGCCCGGCTCATTTTTGATTGATTGTAGAGATGAGGTCTCGTCCAGTTACCCAGGCGGCTCTCGAACCCGCGGGCTCAGGCAATCCACTCACCTCAGTCTCCCAAAGGTGCGAGACTTCAGGCTGAGCCACCGAGCCCGGCTTACAATATTTCAAGGAAGGAAGGAGGACCCTGGAGAATCTGTCCAGAGGAGCTCCGGGCACGCCTGACTCAGGCTGGTCCTGCCGGGGGACAGCGCGCCACTTGGTGGCCATACGGGGAATTGTGGGCCACACATCCCAGCAAGGGGAGGGAAATGAACGGGAAACCTGGCCGAGGGCTTAGAAAAAATCTGAGAACGCGTGACCTCATTGCCACAGAAACGTACACCTGATACCTTTTCTTTGGTTGGGTGGGACTTTTCCCTTTTTATGTGGGATGGTAGTTATTTGCGACCTAAGAATACTTTTGGAATAATTTCTATTAATGTCAATTCTGAAGCTAGTTGTACTGACCTGAGATTGTGTCTGAAAAAAAAAGAAAATCCCGAAATGTACAAAGGAAAAAAATTCCACAGAACCCCCCCCCCGTCCCCGATTCTCCTCTCTAATTTCTCTTGCTACCTTCTCGTGTCTTCGTAGTGGGGGAGAGACAGCAGGTGCTGGGGCGCCTTCGTGTCTTCCCGGCCCCGCCGGAGGGCCGTCCTCTGTCCTCACAAGTCCCAGGAAAGGCCTGCATGGTGGGAAGAAGCGGACGTTTCCTCTACTCTGTTCCGGCTCTTCCTCCACCACCAAAGCAGGCAAGGCCCTGGGCTCCCGTCGTCGCCTCTCTGAGCCTCGATTTCCTCCTCAGTGAGATGGGCGCGAGAGGCTCTACCCCGCCAGGGTTATCCCAAGAAGCAGAAGCAGCGGCGTGGGTGTCTTTTCATCCGAAGCCAGAATCTTTTAAGTCAATTTCCCTCGTGATGAATACGCAACGGATGGCTGGATGCTGCTTTCAGAAGTGGTGCCTGGATCTTGACTGCGGTGGTGGCCTTTGGAAGCTACACACGTGAAAAAACGCGCAAGGCTGAGTCCACACACGCGATGCCGCAAAGATGGAAGAAACTGGAGTGGGGGGTGGACTGTCTCCCAGCGTGTCAGTGTTCCCACGGATCTCTAGCTATGTGAATTGGTGAAGGGAACACGGTGTCTCTCCAAATCATTTCTTTTTTTTTTTGAGTTGGAGTCTCACTCTATCGCCCAGACTGGAGTGCAGTGGCCGCTCCCGGCCACCGCAGCCTCGACCTGCCGGGCTCCGGCGATCCTCCCGCCTCAGCCTCCCGAGTAGCCGGAATTACAGGCAGGTGCCCCCACGCCCGGCTGATTTTTTGATTTACTGTAGAGATGAGGTCTCGCTGCCCAGGCGGGTCTCGAACCTGCGAGCTCAGGCAATCCACTCACTTCAGCCTCCCAAAGGCGCGGGATGACAGGCTGAGCCACCGAGCCCGGCCCAAATCATTTCTTACCATTGTGGTGAGTCCATGGCTATCTCGCAATAAGCAGATCTTTAAAATGCTGTGATGAACATTATGTCGAATATATGATCCATATGAGGGTGTCTCTCAGCTGCATCTTCTTCCTGAATGTTCCTCAGGGGGGCATTGCTGGGTCTGGGCCCAGGACCGGGAGGCGTTTCTTGACTTCAAGACCCCGTCATGCTGGAGAAAGGTTCTGGCTTGCTCTCTGGGCAGCTGACTCTGCACCCTTGCCATGTTGGCAGTAATGGCCCATGTGTGCAGGCTCATGGACGCGGGTGGGGTGGATTCTCAGACCCAGCACGCCTTGGTAGCTCTGCACCTCAGTTTCCCTGGATGTAAGAGAGAGAATGTGTCGCCTGTCTCAAAGATTCCTTAGAGAATAAAAGGCGAGCGCAGTGGGGTTCTAGACTTGCTCGATGATCGGAATCACCGAGACAGTGTGATAAAATCCAGATCCCGGACAGGAGTCCCAAGACTCAGCCAGGACCCCGTGCCTTAGCTAGTGTCCTGGTGAGTCTAACCTCATGCTGGCAGGACACGCTGAGAATGCACGCCATGGCTCTGGGTTCCCCTCATGACACCCAGCCTGTCCCTTCTGCTGTTCCCAATATGTGTGCCTTGCTTGGCCTCAGTGACACCCCCAACTCTGTGTCCCCCCCAGGCCACAACCAGCCGAAGGTCACTTGCTGCTCCCCAGAACAAAGATGTGGGAAGTCCTCCGCTGGAGTTTTGGGAAGCGCCAGCCTGCTGTGCTGTCCCCTGCCCCTTTCCTGGCTGAAATGCTTCTGGCAGATTTGCTGGTTGCCATGTGGCCAGTCCCAAGGGGTAGGTTTCGTCTGAGGCAGGGGCCAGCAAACTACCGCCTGTGGGCCATATCCTGCCCATCACCTATTTTTGTAAATAAAGTTTTATTGGAACCATAGCTGTGTCCACTTTTTTAATGCATCACCTGTGGCTGTTGTTTTAAAAACAAATTTTTTTTTGAAGTCAGTGTCTTTTTATGTTGCCCAGATTAGCCTCAAACTCCCGGGCTCAAGCCATCCTCCTGCTTCAGCCTCCCAAGTAGCTGGGACTATAGGTACATGCCACTGTGCCCAGCTTGTGGTTGCTTTTGTGTCACAAATGCATTGTTGAGGCAGAGACCCTACGGCTCCCAAAGCCAAGAATATTCACTCTCTGGCCCTTCACAGGAAAAGTTTGCCAACCCCTGACGTAAGGACATGACAATTCAATCCCATCCGGAAGGGCCTGTGATCCAGTTCAGAACAGTGAGACGTGTGGAGGCAGATGGGCATGCTTTCTCTCCTGATCAGTGAGAGGGAGCACCCCCTAGGCCACCGCAACAGTCACCCTTGCTTCCTGTTTGTCACCATGGTGTGACAAAGAGATGGGTGGAAAAGGGGCAACCATTCTGGGACCACCCGGAGAGACACAGTGGCCATACTTAGGATCAGAGGGAGTCAGTCCTCACAACGGCGTGGAGCGGACCCAGCCAACCCGCGGAAGTCCTGTGAAGGAAGCGAGACGTGTCCTGAAATTCACTGCCTGTTGTGAGATGGGTATGTGGCTGTCGGTTCTGTATTACTTAAGGTCTTTTATTTGATGGTGATGAAAGGAATAACCTGCCACAAGACTGTCATCACATGCAGCCATCACACGCAACGGCTGGCTTCACAATACCCTTCCAGGAGAGGGGGGACTGCTAGGAAACCCACTTTTCAGTTGAACAAACCGGGGCTCAAAGCGATTGTGTTGGTCAGTGAATGCGTGTTTTTGAGTGCTGTCATGTGCCGGATGCTGCTGGCAAGGGTATCAGTCAGCTGAGGCTGCCATGGCACACACTGGGTGGTTGAACAAAAAACAGGCATCTATTTCCTCACAGTTCTGGATGCCAAAAGGTTGGTCAAGGCGACAGCCAATTCAGTTCCTGGTGAGGACTGGCCTTGTGATTTGTAGGCGGCCACCTCCTCTCTGTGTCTTCACATGGCGGAGAGAGACAGAGAGGAGGAGGGAGGGGGGGAGCGAGAGAGAGAGTGCTCTTCCTTAAGGACATGAATCCTCCCATGAGGACTTCGCCTTCAGGACCTCATCTAAACTCAGTTATCTCCCCAAAGCTCTCTCTCTAAATACAGTTACAGGGGAAGTTAGGACTTCGGCATGCGAATGTGGAGAGGACACAGTTCAGTCCCTAGCGGTGACCGGAGGATATGGAGGTGAGCAGAGGAGACCAGAGCCCTCGTCCGAGGAGCTGACGTCTGGAGACGTGTTCGTAGAGAAAGATAGCAGTTCAGCCAAGACTCCAGACGTTTCCGTTTCTTTTCGTGACGGCACATGGTCAGACACACAACTCTCAGATCATGACCTTTTTTGACCCTGAGATGGGGGATAGACATCTTGGCTCCCTTCTTTGGGGTCACAGCAGGGTGGAATCCAAACACCCACTTATCCGTCTATTTATTCATCCACCCGTCCGTCCATCTACCCATCTACCCACCCACCCCCCCATCCATCCGTCCGACCACCCATCCGCTCATGCAGCCATCTCTTCACCCAGCCGTCCACTCACCCGTCCACATATCTCTCCACCCGTCCATCTACCCATCCGTCAATTCAGTTATTCGCCCACCTGTCCATCCCTTTACTCACAACTCCACCTGCTCACCCATCCATCAACACAGCCACCCATTCACCTACCCAGTCACCCATCCAGCCGTCCAGCCGTCCACTCAACAACCCACCCATTCATTCATTCGCTCATCCATCTTATCCACCCACCCCTCCATCCATCCAGCTGTGCAATTATCCATCCACTCATCATCTACTCATCCGCCTACCCTCTCATCCATTCATTCATTCACCCACCTAGCCATCATCGGCCCATCCGCCCCTCCGTCCGTCCGTCCATCCATCCAATCACCCACCCACCCCTTCAATCCTCTAAACACCCACCCACTCATCCACTTTCCCATCCGTGGGTTTATTCAGCAAAGGGGCCCTGAGCAGCCCTGCAAGTGAAGACCCTCCTCCTCCTTCCCCACGTTAACGCCCACCCTCAGAACACTCATCTGCTGCTCTGCCAAACCTCTGCTTAGTGAGACACTGGGCCCCAGGCTCCATACACGACCGTGCTGCCAGTGACCACGACAACTGTGCCCGGGCCCTAGAGCTGCCCTGGGGGCTCCTCCCACTCCCATGGCCCAGTTCCCAGCACGTGGGGGATTCCCAGCACCCCCTGTTGCTCCTGGAGGCAAGGGGAGCCAGGGAACCACCACCGAGAAAGGGAGGGTATGCCTTTCCTTCCTGCCGACGGCTCTGCCTGCTGGGGCCTGAAAACCGATCTTCCGTCCAGGAGGGCCCAGCCGAACTCAAAATGGAAAACAGACCCTTGGCGGCTAGAGAGCAGCCGGCCCAGACAGCCCGGGATCAAAGGCGGGCCGGGCTATTCGCGAGCCCCAGCACGGTGTCTGGTTATCAAATTTGCACTTGGCAACTCTCTCCTGCTCGTTCTTTCGAGGGAAGCAGGAGCCAGCTCAGCCCAGGTAGCCAGGGAGGCTAGAACGAGAGCCCAGTCTGGGGTCCCGCTGCGGTTCCTGCCTCCTGGACGGGCACTGTTGTGAGAGGCCCCTGCTCGCCGAATGCCAGCTGCATGCCCAGGTCTTCACACACAGCAAGTGTAGTCTGCACAGCCCCTCTGGCAAACGGGCGCTGGTGAACGCCCACACTCCCTCCATCAGGAGACTTAGTTACTCGCCCAAGTCCTGAGGCTGGCGTGTGGCAGAGCTGGGCACAGAGCTCCAAGTCAAAGCTCCCTGGCATCCCTGATGCTGCTTCTCACTGTGGTCAGGGTGGGCTAGAAGCAAAGGCTGGTACAAGGTACAAGGGCCCCTGGGGGGAATCAGCTTCTGCCGTCTGATGGGGAAAGTGAAAATGTGACAAAGGAGGGACAGACCACCAGGGGTGCTCACCTACAGCAGGTCTCTGTTTCAGCCTGCCTTAGCTATAGAACCAAACCACCCCACACTCGGGGGTAGGTGACAATGACCGCTCAGGGCTCTCATGCCTACAGTCAGCCGGGGGCAGGCCAGGGGCCAACTGAGGACTCTGCTGATCTTGGCTGGCCCTTGATGACACAACTGAGGGCACGTGGCTCTGTGCTGTGGTGCTCTCATCTTTTACTAGGCTGCTCGGACACAGGCCGCAGGGAAGGTAGAGGAGCCAGAAAGCACACCGAGACACGCTGGTCTGGAGGCCCAGATCAGGACCGGCACCGTTCGTGTCTGCCTTGTTCCGTTGGCAAAGGTCACAGGGATAACCAGAGCCAGAGTGGAAAAGCACCACGAGGACATACGGCAAAGGTGTCAGGAGAAGAATGGACGTCGGATTCATGGTCTGCATTCCACTGGTTTCCTTTTTTCTCACAGGGCAGGGGCAGATGGATGGGCCACTGCCACTCCTGGCCCCATCGGTGCCCAACCTACCCCTCCACCCGTCCGTTCATCAACCCGTCTATCCCCCCACCCACCCGCCCACCTACCCATCCACCCACCTGCCCACCCCTCCATTCATTCATTCATGGATTTATTCAGTGAAGATTCCCTGAGCAGCCACCAAAGACAAGACCCTCCCGCTCCTTGGTCAGAGACGCTCCAGCTGCCGTCTTACCTCCCCTTGTCAGTTCAGCTAAACGCCTCCCGCGTCCCCTCACACAAGCTGCCAAGCCTGGCGCGGTTGCCTGCTCCCTGTGGTGACCCTTGACCCTCCAGGGTGGCCACTTCTCCCTTGGGCTCCCCGAGTCCTTACAGCGCAGCGGTTTTCCACGGCAGCTCGTGGCTCCCCCGCCCCCATGGAGCCGGGGCTTCGTGAACACCCGCTGACCGCTTAGTGATAACTCCAGGAGCAAGACTGATGGGGGTGCCTGGACTTCCCCAGCCTGGAGCTCGTCCTCGTCCATTATCGGCCAAGGGCGCTTGTCATCAAGTTCCAGGCGTAAATCGGAATCAAATGTGGTGCCCGACATGGCGAGAATGTTCCATCTCGCATTTGCACGAGAGCCGGGGAATGGGGCGGGGTGGGGGGGTGGGGAGAACTCCCCTCTGTCAACTTGAAAGGGAAGGAGAGGGGGTGAGGAGGGAAAGAGCTGCCTGACTCGGGATGTTTGTTTCTCATTTGCTCCTCCCAGCTCCGCGGGCTCCGAGGACGGCTGAATCCCACAAGAAAGAGGCTCCGTCGGGCCTAAGCGAAGCCACGTGTCTCCGTGGCCCTTCAGATGTCTTGAAATGCTTTTCAAATATCCGGGCCCCCAGCACTCTCTGACGTGTTTGCCGGAGAACCCGAAACCCAGGGCTTTGCGGGGCGCACCCTGCTTTTCGACTCTTTCTGGGCATCATAGAGGCAGACGGTCCCAATGGGCAGCCCTCAGGCATCTCGTCCGTTGAACTCGGCCCGGCCCTCCAGGGAGCTGTCACCTCCAGCCAGGTCTCTCGGGCCCGTGACTGGGCTCCTTCCACTGTGCCCTGCAGCTTCTCATGAAGGCCACATGCCATTTCCAGCCTCCCCAGGAAGGATCCGTCAGCACACCCGCGGAGGGGGCTGCTTTCTGCCCGCGGGAATCCTTCCACGCCCCCCATCCCACAGGGCAATCGGTCGCCGTGCCCCTCTGCGTGGGAAGGAAGCGGAAGGAGTCCCTGAGTGTTTATTTGTAGGGCGTGCAGTCCCAAAGCAGCTCGACGTCCGCTTCCGTTATCCCCTCCACACGCCCCTCCTCCCGCCTGCGCTCTGCTTTGTGCCCCAGGAGGCTGGCCCGTGGGGTCGACATATCTGGGCTTCTGCCCCCTGCACCTTCTGGCTGGGGGTGGCCAGTCGGCAGCCCCAAGGGAGACCAGCGGGAGGGAAAAGGACAGGGCCAGGCCCTCAAGGCCCTGCTTCTTCCCCACAAGGTGGCCTTGCCCGGAGCACTGTCCGGCTTGGGGTCTTCCTTCTCTGTTTGTGGCGCTCTCTTGTCTGTCTCTGTCTCTGATTCTCACTCTCCCTTTCCTGTTCTTCCTCCCTCCTTCCTCTTTCTCTCTGTCTTCCTGTCTCTGTCTCTCTCTCCGCCTCTCCATTTCTCTCCTCTCTCCCTTCTTCCTCTTTTTCTCTCTCTGTATCTTTTTTTCCCTCTCTCTCTCTCCCAACTCCCTCCCCCTTGTCCTATCAGGACTAGAGGGGGCAACTGGTAGCAGCCTAGCTGCTGCTAACCCAGGCCCTCCATCCTCCCCTGCGGCCCCAACACTGTCCCTTCCGAACGACGCTGTCCCCTAGCCCCCTCGTTTCCAGCAGGCTGTCTGATCCTGCCGGGACCTTGATGACACAGACGTCCCCCCCATCATACCACACTGGGTATGATGAGCAGAGGGTCCTGGCCAGGCTGGCGACCCCGGTGGAGACCAGGGCCCATCGGACACAGCCTCGCCGGGCCTGGGAGAGCCCTGCTGTGAGCCCTGGTCAGCCAGGCGCCCTGCACTCCCCCCTGCAACAGCTGAACGGCAGGCCTCGGTGTGTATTAAATGAACAAGCGGAGCTGTTTCGCAGCTTTGCCAGGTTCAGGCCCAGCAGGTGGAGAGAGGAGGTGTGATCATGACCAAGGTGCAAGTGAACCCCAAAGGAATCATGTGGGGAGGGGGATAGGGTCTGCCCTGGGGCGGAAAAGCAAAGACCAGGGCGGAAGTCCCAGCTCTGCCTGCACCAGCTGTGTGGCCTTGGGCAAGTGTCAGAACTTCTCTGTGTTTCGGCCTCTTTACCTAGACAGCAGAATGACGTCCTGTCCAATCTTCCTTCTGTATCAGGCTGTTGTGCGGGCCAGATGAGAAAATGATTTGTGGATGGTCAAATCCCATGCGGTAGAGCTACTGACATTATTATTCATGACTGGCTGTGGCTGACCCGGAATTCAAGCTCTTCCTAATCTCCCTAGAAGCCATTAGGAGCTCACAGGAGTCACACAGACCCCTCCTCTGTCTGGAACCTATTTATTTATTTATTTATATTTTTTTGTATTTGGAGTCCGAGAGTCTCACTCTGTTGCCCAGAATTTTTTTTTTTTTCTTTTTTCCATAGAGATGAGATCCTGCTATGCTGCCCAGGCTGGTCTCAAACTCCTGGGCTTAAGCAACTCTTCTGCCTCAGCCTCCCAACGTGCTGCAATTACAGGCGTGAGCCCCCACACCCAGCCAGGAGCCCACTAATTACCCCCCCTCCGTCGGCCTCCTGTACCATGAGCCTGGAGTGGACCATGGGGCCAAATGAAAGAGCCACAGCTATAACCCTGCTAGAAGAAACAATGGAAGAAACAGGAAGAATCCCGGGGTTGGCAAATTGATAATAGGACACAAAAGCACAAGCACAAACTATAAAAGAAAAAAAACGGATAGTCTGAATCTGCAAAAGTTAAAAACTTAACTTTGCAAAAGAAGCTTTGAAAGAAAATGAAAATACGAGTTGCAGACTAGGAGAAAATATTTGTAAAATGTATGTCTGGCAAAAATAAGTTTTTAGAAAACATGTATCTAGAACATGTTTCAAAAACTCTGTCAAATCAATAATAAGGTAATCAAGTTAAAATATGGGCCAGAGACTTGTGCTGCTACTCAACTAAAGAAGCTACATATTCACAGCCAACAAGGGCATGAAAAGAAGCTCGACATCATTAGTCTTTAGGAAAGTAGAGATTAAAGCCACGAGACCTCACTACACTAATGGCTAAACGAAAAGGGTTGATAATACAAAGTGTTGACAAAGATGCAGGGTAACTGGAACTCACATCCTGCTAGAGGCATCAAGGAGAACTGGCCTCTCTGGAGACCCATTTGCCAGTGTCTGATACACTTAAACAAGATACTGTGCGACCCAGCAATTCCACAAGAGAAATGAAATGATATGTCCACACAAATACTCACGGCAGTGTCCTCCAGTAATGGCCAATTAGGCTTTTGTTTGAATCTTGACAAACTCATGAGCTTAGCCATACCCAGTGCCTCTCGGCTCACGGCAGGTTTTGCATGTGTGAGTCTCAGGAAAGCACAAGTTTTCCAGGTGTGGCCCTCAGAGGCTTCATTGTGTTGGCTTCTGAGTCTTTTTGTCAAGATATTCTTTTGTGCATAACAAAATATACATGACACAAACTTTCCTATTTTAACCATTTTCAAGTGTGCAGTTTGGGGGCATTAAATATATTCACATGGTAGTTTGACCATCACCACCGTTTAGCTTAGAACTTAGCTTCACAAGCGGAAGCTCTGTCCCCATGAAACACTAACCTCCAGCCCCCTCACCCAGCCCAGGGGGCCCACCTTTCTGCTTTCTCTCTCCACTCATCAGACTTCTCTAGAGACCTCCTGTAAGTGGACTCGCACAGTATTTGTCCTTTGATCAGTTGATTTCACTTAGCAACCTGTCCTCAAGATGCATCCATGCTGTACAGCCTGTGTCCGAATGTCCCTTCTTCTTAAGACTGAATAATAACCCACTGAATGGGTGGACTGCATTTTGTTTATCCAGTTGTCCATGACTGCACATCTGGGTTGTTTCTACCTCCTGGCTTTCGTGAATAATGCTGCCGTAAACACGGCTGTGCAGATCTCTGTTTGAGTCCCTGGGATGTGTACCCAGAAGTGGAATGGCCAGATCAGACGGTAATTCTATGTATAATTTTTTGAGGAGCTGCCACCCCATTCTCCACGGCGGCTGCACATTTGACATTCCCACCAGCAGTGCACAGGGTTCCGGTTTGTCCACATCCCTACCGACACTTATTTTTTGATGGTGGCCTTCCTAGTGGGTGCGAGATGGTACCTGGGTCCTTCTGACGTAACTACGCGGTCTTGGCATCTTCCTTGCCTGCGGTTTTGATAAGATGGTCCAGGCTCAGACTGTGCGTGTCCTGCCCACATCTGATGTTGGCCGTTCCCTTGAGGGACCCTGGTTCCTTTTCATGGGATGTGATCTGTCAAGACCTTACTCAGGGCATACAGACAGGCACTGCTACCTTACCGGCCATCATGTCTCAGCCTTTCCAGTGGACAGAGGGAGCCAAGACAGTAAGGGAGCCGTTTCAGACCAGCAGCTCTGAGGGACAGAAGAGGGAGGGGTTTGGGTGGGGGGGTAGAAAGTCCCATTCAGGAGGGAAGGTCTCACCGGGAGAGGCATGGGGCATGGGAGGCCCCACTGGGCAGGGGAGGTCTCCATCTGGAGGTGGCGTTGGGCTGGGAGCTGTCTAGAGGAACCGTGGAATTACCTACAGAAGAGGACTCAAGACTCAGGTTATAGAAAGGGCAAACTCCCGGGAGCAGGAACAGCTGACCAGAGAGCACAGTGTCCTGGGCAGAGAGGAGAATGGGATGAGATGCAGTGAGAGAGACAGTACTGCTGGGTACAGGGATCTGGTGGGGGAGTCCCACGGTGCCTGAATCCCACCAGAGCCACCAGATGCTTAGGGAGGGGCCACAATGTCACCGGAAGGACACTTCTATGGCCACTCTGGGCAGGTGAGTTGGAGGGAGTGAGGCCGGAGAGGAGTTGGGAGGCTGCGGTAATCCTCCAGGAGGCTGCCTGGCCTGGCAGGGTGGGGGCAGGTGTTCTCGGGAAGAGACAGTGATTCCCAGCCTGTGGCACCCTCTGCAAGGCATGGGAAGGATTACGGGCAGGAGGTCACGGATGGGACCGGATCTGAGAGCCGGGGGAGGGCGTGGAGGAGGTGATGTGCTGTAGCATGCTCGATATATTTTCTTGACAAAATATCTGTCATGCGTGGTTTTGCTTCTGATTTAAAGTGAATATTGGTCCCTACACAGGATTCTACTGTATTCCAGGTGCTTCTGTATTGTAATACTTGGTCTTCTTACAGTCCTCCGAAGGAACCCGGGCAAGGACTATTTATTCCTGCTCTATAGAGGAGACTGAGGTTCAAGGAGTTTTCTCAAGCTCACCACACAACTGGTGTTGGCCGTAGCCTTGGCCTGAGAGTGGCAATCGGCAGAGCCAGTCCTCAGTTCCTTGGCGCTCTGTGGATGGACCAGGCCTGGGGCACAGCAGGTGCATGGCAGCTATTTCTGAATGGTCCGGGACCAGGGTCCCTGGGCATGTGACCCCTCGAACCTATGTAAGCCCTGGACCCCTCTACCACATAGGACATCTACTGACACACCTACTTGCTCCTCCCTGCCTGTCCCGTAACTGTGACTTCCCTTCCCAACACCGTGGCTAGCGCCAGTGCAAGCTGGTCAAGTGATGTGAGCGGTTGTCAGTGGGAATCAGACCTGGCAAGAGACCAGTAAAGGTCTCGAAGACCCGCGGGGACAGAGACTGGGACAGCCTGGGGGGAGAGAGGGGCCTGGCTGGCTGAGAAGCAGTCAGAGGTCAGCACCGGGGACAGCTCCCACCAACTCCTGCCTGTCAGCCCCACCTCCAGCCCGCAGGCTGCTGTGCCCTTGAGGGCTCACGTCAGGGACACCCTTCCTGGTTCCTGCTATCAGGATCTACTCTGGGGTCCCAGGACCTAGCAGGTGGTGAATTCCCTCTTCTCAGAGGGTGTGGAATTCGTCTGGTAAGCTCTGCCCCCCCTCACTGGTGGTGGGAGGGAAACGGAAATGGAATGGGGGTGGCGCTTAAGGAATCAGGGCAGAGGGGGACCTTGAGGTCATTTTACCAAAGTGTTCACTGAGCACTGGGCAGCAGGACCAGACCCCACCCAAGGCAGGGTCTCCTCCAGCATGAGATGAACTGTGGTCCGGGGGGATATGCTTGATTTTACACCTTACCTCAAGAAAGTTGCATCATGTCTGTTAGGTCAAAGTTCCGCTGGTGAATCTGGGAAGCTGAGGCCCCTCCAGCTGTGACCTGGCAGCCTTCTCTCCTTTCTGCCTCTGACCATCCATTTCTGGCACCCAAAGCTGGAGGCAGACCGGGGACCTTGGCCCTGGGCCCTGAGACGATCAGCCAAGAAGAGAGAGGACGGCCTGCAAACTGAGGCTTGAGCAAGGACCCGGCTTGCAATCCACCTCTATCTCCTCCTCTCACCCACTCTGTGAGTTTCGGCACACCCCTGCCCTCTCTGAGCTGGGGATATTCAACTACAGGACCAGCGTAATCATACCCACTTCATCTCCTGGGGGAACTTGAGCTGGCCTCCTGTAGGCCGGGCTCACTGCTCCACCCACACGAGACCACCCCACGGGTTCTCTCCCCTCCTCTCTGAAGAGAGCCCAGCAGAGAAACCCGGGCCGCTGACCTCTGGTCTCCAGGTGTGAGCTGTGTGAGTGTCTGCGGTGTGGCAGAGAAGGGGGGTCTGGGCCACATTCCCGTCATCCTCCCCTGCTTGTCACACTGTGCCTTCTCTTCCCAGAAGAGCTTCTAAATTCAGGCAAGCGTCTGTTCTTTCTGATGAGAAGGGTGATGCTGGTACCCAGAATAGCTCAGAGCAGGGGCGGGGCGGGGGCCCAGGTGGGCGGCGAACAGACCCAGGGACAGATAATTCTCGAGCGTCGCCCTTACAATCAATTGCTGACAGGTTGTTCCCGGAACGGGCCAGCCAAGCGTTCTTTTAAACAGGCTTGCTGTCTGTCTCTGCTCCCCCTCTGCACCATAAGCAGGCCTCCCTCCTCCAGGGATCTGCTGGGAAGGCCCTCAACACAGAATGCAGGCACTCCCCAGCACCCGTCTGCCCATCAGGACATGGGCACCATGGCACCTGCTGTCCTTTCTTGCTCTGGACCTCCAGGTCCCAAGATCTAACTTTCCCGCTGGGACCCATCAAGAAGCACCTGTAGCTAAAAGGACAGTTGTCATGTGTGGGGTATGCATCACGTGCTGGTGTTTACGTGACAGGCATCCCTCAGGTTGGTCCAAGAGCTCCCCAAGGAGACCCAAGTCTGAGGCTGTGCACGTCCTTGATAGAAAGTGGTGTCGTGTTGGCATAGAACCTATGCATCTTTCATGTATTTTGCGTCACCTCTAGACTACTTATAATAGTGAATACAGTATAAATGCTATGAAGATTGCTGTTAAATTATATTTTTTACATTATAGTTTTATTGTTGCATTGTTATTTCTTTTTTAATGGAAGCTGTGTATGAAATTCAGGCTTTCTCTTTTCTTTTCTTCCTTCCTTCCTTCCTTCCTTTCTTCTTTCTTTCTTTCTTTCTTTCTTTCTTTCTTTCTTTCTTTCTTTCTTTCTTTCTTTCTTTCTCTTTCTTTCTTTCTTCCTGTCAGGGTCTCACTATGTCGCCCAGTCTAGAGAACAGTGGCACAATCAAGGCTCACCACAGCCTGGACCTTCAGGCCTCAGGCAATCCTTCCACTTCAGCCTCCTAAGTGGCTGGGATTATAGGCGCACTCCACCATGCCCAGCTAATTTTTTAATTTTTCGTAGAGACTCGATCTCACCATGCTGCTTAGGCTGGTCTCAAACTCCTGGACTCAAGCCATCCTCTCACCTCAGTCTTCCAAAGGACTGGGTACAGGCCCGAGTCACCACTCCTGACTTGTTATTGTTATTTTATTTGTTTCCGGTTATTTTCCACTTGCAGTTGGTTGGGTCTGCAGATGTGGAACCCAGAGATATGAAGGGCTGACTGTGCTTATTTATTCAAGACAAACCTTGCGGGGAGATATGGATGCTGCCATTTTAGAGACAGGCAAACTGAGGCTCAGTGGGTGAAATAGCTTCCCTGGCCACAGCTGAACACAGCAGATCTGGACTCAGTCGAGGTCCGTTCGACTCCGAAGCCTGAGCTTTTCCCCCATGACGCCTCCTTCTCTCTCTCCAGTGAGCACCTGACTGTAACAGGCCTGTGATCGCACAAGGGGCTGTGACCAGCTCAGGGGTGCCACAGTCTGCCTCCAGGGGCCTGTGGCACCGCGGGAAGGACAGAGGTTAATGAGCGCAATGCAGAGCAGGCATGGTGGGCTGAACAGGGGCCCCAAATTCATGTCCACCCAGAACCCTGGGGCATGACCTTGTTTGCAAACAGGGGCTTTGCATCTGTAGTTCAGGTCAGGGCTAGAGATGAGATTATCCTGGAACAACCAAGCGGACCCTAAATGCAGGGGCTAGGGTCCTTAGAAGAGGAGGAGGGGAGGCACCGGAACACAGGAGGGGAGGAGCCTGGAAACCTGCGGCCACAAGCCAAGGAATGCCCGGGGCCAGCGGGACCTGGAAGAGGCAGGAAGGCCCCTCCCTAGAGCCTCTGTGGGGAGCACAGCCTTGGCCACACCTTGGCGTTGACCTCCTGGCCTCCAGGACTGTGCGAGCCAATCCGCTGATGGAAGCTCCTGTCCGAGGTCACTTGCCACAGTCACCACAGGGATCTGCCAGACCTGGGTCACAGAGCCGCAGAGTCTGGGGGTGAGCAGCTTTCTGGGCAGCCTCAGAGACTCCCTGGCCTCTGTCACTCACCTGTGAAATGACAGAGGCTCAGGTGTGATGAGGTTCTGGGCCACCCTGCAGTACAGAGGATCTCAAGCCTGAGAAGTCTACCAGCTGTGGGGTGTGTGTGTGTGTGTGTGTGTGTTAAAGACTTCTGGGTGTGTGTGTGTGTGTGTGTGTGTGTGTGTGTGTGTGGTAAAGACTTCTGGGCCCTAACCACAGGGTTTCAAACTTCACAAGGCTGGGACAGGGCCTGAGAAGTTGTGTTTTCGACAGGTGCCCAGGTGATGCTGATGCTGCCGCTGCAGGAACCCCACTGTGATTCCCCCCAGATCCTCTTTAACTGGTGATGCCACCCCCACCCCCAGCTGCTGGAAGTTTCTGGGAGTTGCTGGCTAAAGCCAAGAGCACAGCACCATGGGACCCTCTCTCCTGAGAGCACCCCCAGGAGGGCCGTGCACACAATCCCTGCCTCAGGCTCTGCTTTCAGGGAACCCCGCCTAACACAGATCCCTTTTCATTCATTCATCCTTGGTTCAACAAGCAGTGAGCTGTGTGGCTCAGGTGCTGTGAAAGGCTCTGGTCACCAGTGAGGAAGAGGAGAAGGAGCCAGGTTCTCACAGAAACCACGAAAGACCATGCCTGCCACACTGGGTCACGGGGCTTGAGTGAGGAATCATCCAGGGGCAGCTGGAAGGAAGGGCGTCCAGAGAGCACAGTGCATGGAGGCTCCAGTGAGCCTGAGGGAGCCACACCAGGCCTGTGTGACTGCAGCGCAAAGAGCGGCTGAAGCCCAGAGCTCTTGGGGGTCTGGAGGGTGGGAGCAGTCCTGGGGCTGGACGGAACATGCCCTGAGAGCGTGCTCAGGTGACCTGGAGACTGGGGAACTGTCTGTGCTGCCCCGTGGGCCAGCAGGGTGGGCTTTGGGAGGAGGTAGTCGTGCATGGGGGCGGGGCAGTCGTGGACCCAGGACCCAGAGGACACGGTGGCAGGCTCCGCAGGCAGGAAGACCCTCCCTCTACCTGCTTCCCCCGCCTCCTGCCTCCCTTCTCTGCTTCTCCTCACAGCGACACTGAGGTCCCTGCCTCTGTACCCTCCTCCTTCAGCCGCTCTCCAAAACAGCCCTGGACAAGGCTCCCACTGCCTCCACGGGCAGCCCGGGCCGCCTCTCCACGTCCACGCGACCTGGTCTCTCCGGGCACCGACAGACTTGCTCTAGCTCTCCTCAGGTCACGCTTCCAGGCTTTTGCTCGTCCTCCTACCTGGGGCTCCCTGCTGGCCCAGCGTCTGCTCCTGACCTCCCAGCACCAAGGACCTTGGGGCTGTGTTCGCTTCTCTGAAGGAGCACGTCTGACTGGTCTCATCCATTTTGGGCCAAAGATTCCCATTCACACCTCCTGCCTTAACCCCTAAACCCCAACCCCTCCAGGGCTAGTTGTCCACTTGGCATCTCCATGTGGGTGCCCAGCAGACCTGATCTCCCCTAGGTCCAAAACCGAGCTCTGGGCCTCCCCGGTCCTATCAGCCCTGCAACCACACTCCCTCCTTTCGCTGTGCAGAGCATGAATCCCAGAGTCATCCTCAAAGTCTCTTGTCTTCACAGCCCGAATGCAAGCTGCCAGGAAGTCAGGAAGTTCTTCTGGCTCGGCCTTCAAGTACACTTGGGATCTGACCGCTTCTCACCTACTCCCCTGCTCCCCAGCTAAGCCACGAGGATCACTGAGCCAGAACCTTCCAAAGCCTCCCCTCCTCGACTCTGGCTTTACTATTGCCCCTAGAGACTGCTCTGGGGACATAGCCACAGACTGCTGGGTCCCACCTCTGAGAGAATCTGTTGGAATTGATGACAGAATCTGACAGTTTATAGATATAATATCAATAAACTAAAACCAATTGCACTTACGTTCCAACAATATTTTAAATATGCAATTAAGACATCACTTATAATAGTGAGAAAAACGAAGCATCTAGAAATGCATCTAACAAAAGATGTGCAGAATCTTTAGGTGCAAAATTATAGAAATAAATAGTGCTAGATTTAGATTTGCTTTGTAAAAAAACACATCTAAGGGAAATGACAGTTCTATTTCTTTCTTTGCATTTGTTATATTGTTTATTTCTTTTTCTTATCTTATTGTACTGGCTAGTAACTAGTACAAGACAAATAGAAGTTGAAATAGTGGGGAACCTGTTTTGTATCTGATTTTAAGTAAATTTCTTTTGTTGTTTTATTATTTAGTATGATGTTTGAAGTAGAATTTCTTTGCTTAATTTTGTTGTGTAGGTACTCTTCATCAGATCATAGAAGTTCCATTTTAACCTTAGTTGCTAAAATAGTGAGTTTTTAAAAAACAAATTAATTGTATAATAAACATTTATAATGTTTTAAAAATACCTATTAAGATGACCACATAATTTTTCTCCTTTTATCATTGTGGTGAATTATGTTAACAATATTTTTTTTATAGGGTACATGTGAAATTTTGTTATGTATATGTCATGCATGGTGATCAAGTCAGGTAGTCCATCTCCCAAGTACAATATATTTTTGTTTAACTGTGGTCACCCTACTCTGCTATCAAACATTGAATTTATCCCTTCTATCTGACTATGTTTGTTTCCTTTAACCTACTTCTCATCCTGCCCCCTTCCTCCCGCCACCCCTTCATAGGCTCTGTTATTGTTATCTAACTTTCCACCCTCCTCTTCCCTGTGATCAGATTTTTTTAGCTTCTACACATAAGTGAGAACATACAATATTTGTCTTTTTGTGCCTGGCTTATTTCACTTAAGATAATGAACTCCAGATCCATCCACATTGCTGCAAATGACATGATTACATTCTTTGTAACGGTTGAATAGTATTCCACTATGTGTGTGCGTGTGTGTGTGTGTGTGTGACATTTTCTTTACCCATTCATCTGTTGATGGGCACTTACGTTGATTCCAAATCTTAGCTATTGTGAATAGTGCTGTAATAAACATGTGAGTTCAGTTATTTCTTTGGTATACTGATTTCTTTGCCTTGGGGTAGATACCCAGTAGTGGGATTGCTAGGTTGAATGGTAGTTCTACATTTAGTTTTTTTTGAGAAATCTCCATACTGTTTTCTGTAGTGACTGTACTAGTTTACATTCCCACAACAGTACATAAGAGGGCCTTGTACTCTACATTCTTGCCAACATCTGTGATTTTTTTTTTTTTTTGTCTTTTTACTAAGAGCCACCATGACTGGAGTAAGATGATATCTCACTGTGGTTTTGAGATAAGATTTTGTCAGGACTAGTTTTCAAGGTTAAACAGGGCTGCACTTTTCAAGACTGGTAGCTTAGACAGTTTCTCTAGACAGGTGGATAGCCTGGTTTCCTGAGTCCCCACAGAGAAAGAAGGATGCAGTTGAGAAGTGGTTAGAGGCAGCTAGAAACAAGAGGACAACTAATTTGCTTGCTACCAACATTGGTTCTTATTACGCTCATGATAGTACATTAGCATGCCAAATAACACATCCTCCAGGGCCATGACAGTTCTGAACTTGCCTGGTTCTAGTAACAAACTGGGTGGAACTGAATTCTTGAAATCTTCACCTCTTTCCCCAAAAGTCCATGAATATTCTTCTACTTAGCGTGTAATCAGAAAAGAACTATTTTTAAAATGTGGCAACATATAGTTGCTTTTCTTCTAGCCTAGACTGCTCTGGCTATGGAGGAGTCTGCTCTCTGCCATTTCAATAGACTTGTTTTCATTTTCCAACTGAAACCTCGGTAATGTGCAGGAGCTCTGTCTACAGAGTAGCCTTCTTTCTGTTCTTTTCTTTTAATAAGCCTAATTTTGCTTTACTACTTTGTCGGCTTGCTCTTGAATTCTTTCTTCATGAAGCCAAGAACCCACCCAACATCTCAGGCTGGATCCTAATTTGGGCTCTCACATCCTGTATTAGTTTTGATTGGCATTTCTTCAATGATCAGTGATATTGAGCACTTCTTCATACACCTGTTTGCTGTTTGAATGTCTTCTTTTGAGAAATGTCTATTCATGTCCTTTGCCTGCTTTTTCATGGGATTATTTTTTCCCCCTGTTGAGTTGTTTGAACTTTTTGTATATTCTGGATATTAGTCCCCTTTAGGACAAATATTTTACAAATATTTACTACTACTCTCCAAATTGTTCACTCTGTTGGTCATTTTTTTCATTGTGCAAGTGTGTAGTCTAATTAAATCCCCCTACTTGTCTATTTTTGTTTTTGTTGCCTGTGCTTTTAAGGTATTAATTATAAATTCTTTGCCTAAGCCAGGTGTGCAATCCTAACACTTTGGAAGACCAAGGCAGGAGGATTGTTTGAGCCCAGGAGTTCAAGACCAGCCTGGGCAACATAGTGAGACCTCTTCTTTACAAAAAATAAAAATATAGCCAAGCGTGGTGGCATGCATCTGTAGTCCCAGCTACTCAGGAGGCTGAGATTGGAGGATCACCTGAGCTCTGGAGCTCAAGGCTACAGTGAGTTGTGATCATGCTACTGTACTCCAGCCTGGGCAAAAAGAGTGAGATTTCCTTCACCTCAAAAAACAGATTAAAATTAAGATTAAAAATTTAAAAAGTTATTTGCCTAGAACAATGTCCAGGAGTGTTTTCCCTAGGTTTTCTTCTAATATCATTAGAGATTAAGGTTTCATGTTTAAGTCTTTAATTCATTTTGAGTGGTTTTTTTAATATATTGAGAGATAGGGGTACAGTTTCATCTTTCTAATGTGACTATTCAACTGTTTCAGCACCATTGATTGAAGAGAGTGTCCCTTACCCCGTGTAAGTTCTTGGTCACTTTGTTGGAGATCAGTTGGGACATTTCTATTTCTGTAACCATATGGCATTCTTGGAACAAGCACCAATTAATCATAACCTTTTATGCACTGTAGAATTTGGTTTGCTTATTTTTTTATTGGATTTTTGCAGTGTGTTCATGAGTGAGCTTGTCTTAATTGACTTTTTATATAAAAGAGAGCTGGAATATGTTTTATATTGTTCTATTATCTCAAAACATTTGTTAAAGATGCGAGCTATTTGTTGTTTTAATGTTAGATTGTACTTACCTGTGAAACACTGGGCCTTGTGTTTTCTTTCTGGGAAGACTTTAAATTATTCATTTCAATTCCTTAATGTTTAGGAGACCATGCGAATGTTCTATTTCTTCTCATCAGGTTCAGCATTTTATATTTTTCTAGAAATCTGGGCAGCTCAGCTACATTTTCTACTGTTGTTCTATAAAGTTGTTCGTGATATTCTTCAATATTTCTATTCTTATCTTCATGACATATTGTCTTTGGTTTTACTTTGAAAATTAATTTCCAGCTTTTTTCTTTTCTAATATAAGGATTTAAAGTTGTGTGCTTTTTCCCCCCAAGTACTGCTATGGCTGCTTCCCCCAGGTTTTGATGAGCAGTTTTCTGTTGTCATTCTTTTCTAGGATTCTCTAATCCTCTTAATATCTTGTTTGACTTATGAGCTAACAATAAGTGCACTTTAAAGTTTCCCCATATATGACGTTTTATTGATGTTAACTTACTTTCATTGTGGCCAGGGAATGTGGTCTCTTTAATGACCATTCTTTGAAATTTGTTGAGGCTTGCTTTATTTATGGCCCAGTATTACTTTTAAATATGTTTCACAGACCTTTGAAAAGTATGAATTCTTCGGTTGCTGTGTGCAGTTTTCTATACAAGCTTCTCAGATTAAGCTTATTATGTTGCAAAAATCTTCTATACCATCGTGGTAATTTTTGTCTCCTCCCTTCATCAGGCACTACAAAATGTTTAAAAATATCCTTCTGTGATAGGATTTGTCCAAGTCTCTTTGTAGCTCTCCTTACAGTCTGACAAAGTTTGCTTTCTATATTTTGAAGTTGTAGAGCACAGTGCCTCATGCCTGTCATTCCAGCACTTTGAGAGGCCAGGGTAGGAGAATGGCTTGAGCCCAAGAGTTCAAGACCAACCTAGGCCATGTAACAAGACCTCATCTCTCCAAAAGACCTCAAAAATAGCCAGGTGTGGTGGTATGCGCCTATAGTCCCAGCTACTCAGGAGGCTGAGGGGAAAGAATCACTTGGGCCCAGGAAGTTGAGGATGCAGTGAGCTTGATTGCGCCATTGCACTCCAGCCTAGGTGACAGAGTGAGACTCCAAATCAAGTGTGTGTGTTTGTGGGTGTATATATATATATGTATATGTATATATATCTCCACATATATATGTGTTATTAGATATAAAGTTCAGAATTACAGTCAAATTGAAACTTTTATTTAAATTCAGTCACTCTTTTTATCCATAGTAGTGTTTTTACTTCAAGTCTACTTAGTTGATATTATTATAGATATACCAGATTTTTTTTTACTAATCATTTCCTAGGGACTTTTTGTGAAAAATTATTTTCCTTCCGATCCTCTCTGTCCTTGTTATAAACACATCTTTCATTAACATCACACATATTTTTTTAAAATTTCATCTCATCTTTATCTTTTAATTTGGTATTTTACCCTTGCCTGATTATTTCAAAGATTTTCTCTTCTCCATTTCTTCTTTGCTTTTGGAGCTCTCTGGTTTGATGTCCATAGAGCCTCTCACATTCTCCTCCCTTTTTTTCCTTACTTCTTTTCTATTTATTTATTTATCTATTGAGTTGGAGTCTCACTTCATTGCCCAGGCTGAAGTGCAGTGGCACGCTCACGGCTACCTCATTGTTGACCTGCTGGGCTCAGGACATCCTTCTGGCTCAGTCTTCCATGTAGCTGGAACTATAAGTGTGAGCTACCATGCCTGGCTAATTTTCTGATTTATTGTAATCACCAGTTTTTCCAGGCTGCTCTCAAACCCGTGGCTCAGGCAATCCCCTCACCTCGGCCTCCAAAATGCTGGGATTACAGGCTTGAGACATCACACCCCGCCTTTTAAAATATTTTTTATGTCACTCTCATTTGTGTTACATCCTGGGTGATCTCTTCTCATCTCTCTCACTAATTCTGTCTTTAGCCATATTTAGCCCGATGGGCTGTCTTTCTGAGTTTTGTTTTTTAGTTCTAGAATTTCATTTTGGTTCTTTCAAATCAGATTAATAAACTTTGACAGTTCCTTCTCCTTGACCAAACTTTCAATATCACTTTTAAAATTTTAAATATATAAAACACATTTACCATTAATCTGGTGATCCTATTCTTACAGTTTTTGTGGGTCTAATTATACAGATTTTAAATATTGTGATCTCTCCTAGGATATTCATTTTTATTGTAATTCTATCTTAATTGTGGTTTACACTGCAGATTGCTTGAGGCCCGTACTTAAATGTGTTCTCCAGGACAGATGTGCTTTTCCTTTTGCCTGACACCTGAAGTCACTGGCATCCTAGGATCACTTTAAGCCTGACTTTCACCTTGACTATATTTGGAGTAGAGAAGCCAAGAGATGGGCACACAACAGTGTGATTTCAGGTCTTCATGGAGGTTTGCCTACTTGGGGAGGAATTCTCAGCAAAGAGTTGTTTTCTGTTCTACTCAGAGCTTACTGTTTTCCCCTGCAGGATGGAATACTTTTCTTGCTGTTCCACTTCTTAAGTGCTGGCTTATGGAGGGATCTCTCTGTCCCAGCCTATAAGATGCTTGGGCCCTGGGTCTGTTTTCTGTCCCCTAATTACATAGGCCACTTGAATTGTGGAGCTGGGACCCCAGAGATGAGGGAAGTCTCCCCATAAACCTTGCTTTCTGTACTTGCTCACTCTCCAGGACTAAGTTTCTCCTCATTTCTGGTCATAGAGTCTTTCTCTTTTTTACCTGCTATCTCAGAGATACATCTCAAAAGACTTTACATGAAGCGTATAAAATAGGTGCATAATACATATTTATTTCACCCCAATTGTAAGTTGTTCTGAAATGGTCTCTTTTCTTCAGACAGCTAGATTGTTACATTGCCAGAAGGGAGTCCTTTAATTTCAAAGAAAAATCCCTTTACGCATTTAACAGAAAGCATTCATTGAGCACCCACTGTATACCAGGCACTGTGCTAGGTGTTGCGCCTACCCCAGAGGGTTTCCCAGTCCAGTGAGGGGATGGCCGAGCCAGAACAGACTCACCAGGATGGCCGTGTGCCATGGAGGCTGCTGCTCGGATGTCAACCCAAGGCCATGGAAGCAGAGAGGTGGGACTGGTGGCTATGCCCACTCCTCAGAGATGCAGTATGCTGGCCACGTAGGAGGTGTTCCGCTGGACCGTGTGAGGAATTGCCACCCTTTGCCTGGGCTCATTCAAAGACGCCTCTGGGTCATGACTGGAATTCACTGACCTGTTCTGGAGACACGGGGTTGCTTGCAGTGTCCTCTCTGCAGGACAGCGCTCATCTAGCTACCATGGGAGCAGGGGGAGGAGAGACAGCCTTGCAGCCCAGATATTTACGCACCCTCGTTATGTGCAACAATCATGGGGTGTGCCTGAAGTCATTATTGATGGTTAAGAAGCTGCCGTTTATCCCACTCCATAGCACGTGGGCAGTTTAGGGCCCTCTGACTCCTCCCTGCCTGGGGATAGCCGTAGGACTTTGTCCCCCCACAAGGGACCCACTGCACCAGCCGGGCAGGCAGGTCAGCGCTGGGCCTCATTTGGGCTTGGTGGCACAGCCAGTGGGCAGGACCAGGCTCGGAGGCAGAGAGATTTGGGCGCACCGTGACCTTGAGCAACAGCTGGGAGCTCCCGCTTCCTCTGCCACGACACAGAGATGAAATCCCCACCCAGTGGCTGGCTGGGAAGACCACACACGGTAATGTATGTGCCTGGAATATGGGGCCGATCGATACGCCAGCAACGGTTGTATTTAAACAGAGATGGCAGGATGCCTTCCCGTTCCTGCTGCCTACCCTGAGTGACGGTGCCTCACGTGGGTCCATCAGCAAGAGCACCTGAAGCCTGGACTGGGTGGGAACAAGCTAGAGGAGCGACCCTGCCTCTGACCCAGCCGCCCGCTCAGCCACCCGACAGGGAAGATAAAGCCCCCGTGGCCTCGCTGTCCGCCGGGCCACCAGGGGCTCGGCTCCAGGCTTAGCTAAACTGTTTTTATCTTCCATAAATCCTCCTAAGTTACTTTAAGGCTCATCAGACCCCCTCAATTGCCATTTAAGTGTTTTTTCTGCACTAACTGCTTCTTGTTAAATAGTTTGACATTTATGCGTCTAGACTTGGGCTGTTTGGATATTGATTTGGCCCAGAATGATAATGGAGGGAAGGCTGGCGTCTGTTTTGCTGTGGCTGGCAGCCGCCGTATATCTCTGTGAAGTGGGTTGCTCCCACATCGGAGGCCAAAGTGAAACCCGCGCGGGATTCAGAAGGAGTCGCACCCTTCGCCCCCGTGCCTGTCCCTCTCCCTTTGGGGCCGGGAGGATGGTTAAAAGCAAATGCCGTCGTTGCAGCCCAGGAGAGGGCCCCTGGCACTTGCTGGGCTGTTTCTCTCCGGAGGTGCACATGCCAGAGCCACACACAGGTGAGAGGTAGTGAGCACTCTGAAGGGGAGGTGAAGACAGCTGGCTTATGGGCACCCTTCTGAGCTTGCCAGCCCTCTCACACCTTTGCGCTGTGTCTGCGCTGTTCCCTCAGACTGAAGAGCCCTTGTTGGCTTGATCTTGCAAATTCCTGCTCTTCCCGCAAGACCCCGAGCCTACGCTTCCGTTCTCAGGAGGTCTCTCTCAGCCTTCCAATGACGCACGCGGTGATGAGGACACCCCAGGGTCTCGAAGTTTTCCTTAGAGTCAGTCAGACCTTCCTTGACAGGACGTAGATGACCTGCTCAAGACCACCAGGCGAGTCTCGGGCGCTGCTGAGCCCGGGAGCAGTCTCTCTGGCTCCTGGTCCAACTCCTTTTCTACTTCCCTCTTTGTAAACTTACCTGGCAATTATGTAAACTTACCTGGCAATTAAAATTATCTGGCAATTCGCATGATGCAAGCTACTGCTGTAGACGCCGCCAGGGAGCTTGTGGCCAGAGAGTGAACTCTCCGGTCAATACCGGAGAACCGCGTGGAGCCGGTGGCCGGGCGAACCACGGCTCCAGGAGGGCACGGGAAGCCCGGGAGCCACCCGGGTCACCCCGTCCCCTCCCTCCCCCACCTGTGTCCTCCTCCCTGATGCCCCCTTCCAGCTGGTATTTCTTCCAAAAACATGTAAAAACACAACAAAGTACAGAGGAAAAATTCCACCTGGGTTCCCAACTCCCAGAATCGACACATGCTCCCACTTCATCATTTTTATTGACATGTTTTGAAACGAAGGAAATAAAAGCCATAGATAAAGTTAAAATGGCTCCTGCCAGTCTCCTCCGTCCCCTCGCTGTGGTCCTGGCTACGAATTCTAGTTGCGAGGTTGTCTGCAGCTTGCTTTGCGCGTTCCCCTATGCAGGCATTTGTAAATAACCTCTAGGATTGCACTGTGGGTGCAAAAATGTATATAATAAGATGCGAACGTCATTTTATCTGTGCGGCAGCTTTCACCCTCTAAAGACGCCTCCATATGGGTATGTGGGCCGGTCCCAATGTTTTGCCAAGCTGGGAAAACAGTTCCCTAGGGTGTGAGTTTAAGTCACTCCGCAGAGGCCCCGTGAGGGAAGGGCTGGGGTCCTGCACACTGCCTCCAAATCGCCCTCCAGGACGGCTGAGCTGATGGAACAGGACGCCTGAGCATCTTGCTGTACGTTCTCATGACAACTAGCCTTTCAGACTCTCTTTTCCTTATACCCTTTGTCCATTTTCCTCTAGACTGTTCCCCTTTTCCTCGTTGAGTCGTAACAGTAATTTATACGCCGCTTTCTGGACATTAATCTTCTGTCTGTTCTATACGGGACAGATACTTCTTCTGTCTGCAGCTTGATTTTTATCTTCATTTGTGTGTCTTTTGTCTCACAGACAATTCAAATGTTGAAGTCATCACATCTCTCACTGTCTTCTTTTTGTTATTCTCTTTGCATCTTGACTCAGAATCTTCCCACCCTGAAGTTCTGAAGCGGCCTCCATACATTTTCTTCTAATATTTTGTCTTTCACGTTACAATTTTTGATCCACCTAGAAGTTTCATATAAAGCATGGGTCTGATTTTTGCTAAAAACAGCTTTATATTCCTAGGATATATCTTGTTTTTCCGTGATGTATTTTTATATCATCTGCTGAACTTAATTGGTTAATTCTGCATTTAAAACTATGTACGTGCATATAAATTTGGCCCTAATTTGTCTGATCTCACACAAACTGCAGCTTTGTCAGGGTATATCAGCCTCTTCCAACAGGGAAGAAGCTTTATTTCCTGTTTTCTGAAAGTCTGAGCGAGGTAGAGGTTTTCTACTGCATAAGATTGTATGAGCTCTCATCTTTAGAATGCCCCGAGCCTATTTTCTCATGGTGGTAGATTTTCTGTTTCTCCTTAAATGAAATGTTGGTAACATACATTTTTCCTGGAAAAAAAACCTGTTTCTTCTCGTTTTCCACATACAGTCGCCTAAAGTTATCTACAAGTTTCGTGTCATGCCACCAGCCCCGTGTATTTGGAGTCTTGTCCGTCCTCCCTTCCAGCACTAATTCTTGGTGTCCCTTTCATTTTGGCTCAAGTAGTCTTGTTGAAAGAATGCTTATTTGATTAATATATTCAGAGAACCATATTTAGAATTTCGTTGCCGTTTCTGTACCTCTTATGTTTTTTTGTTTTGTTTTTGAGTTGGAGTCTCACTCTGTCGTCCAGGCTGGAGTGCAGTGGCCGCTCCCGGCCACCGCAGCCTCGACCCGCTGGGCTCCGGCGATCCTTCCGCCTCAGCCTTCCGAGTAGCCGGAACTGCAGGCACGCGCTACCACGCCCGGCTCATTTTTTGATTTATTGTAGAGATGAGGTCTTACCAAGTTGCCTGGGTGGGTCTCGAACCCATGGGCTCAGGCAATTCATTCACCTCGGCCTCCCAAAGTGCTGGGATGACAGGCTGAGCCACCAAGCCCGGCCACCTCTTACGTTTTAATTGTCTTATTCTTGCTGTTGAGAGACAGAGCAGTGCAGCAGTGAGTGACCTGGGCTCTGCCACCTCCAGCGCCGGGACCACTCTAACTTCTTTGTAAAGTCCTTCTTCGCAAAGTGAAGACAGTAGTGCCCACTTCACAGGCCATTGTGAAAGAGTCAGCTAATAGACACAGGGAGCTGTAAGTACCCTTTCAACGTTTAAGAAACAACTTAGCAAGCCAAGGCTAAGAGAATTGCCTTAGCCAGTACTGAATACTTAGCCAATCTATGCATGCGGTGCACTTGAACTTTCAGAAACATTCTCTGAAAAACCAGGAATAAGGTAGGAGCCAGCCACCTCAAAAAGACACGACCAGGAGGTCCCAGCCAGCTCAGGAAAGCAAGAAACAGAAACAAAGGAGACAACAATTGGGGGGAAAGAATCCAGGTGGTCATTTTCATGACATGATAGTTCCCTGTAGAAAAACTAAAATAATTATCTATACGCTATTAGGATTAACAAGTGATGAGTAAGATTTCTAAATACCCGGTCAATATATTTTAAGTACATTACTTTAAGCCAGCAACAAGCAATTAGAAAATAAAATGTTTACAATAGCCACAACAAACATAAAACTCCTAGCAATAAATCTAAAAAAGGATAAGAAAGATCCCCGTGGAGAATGTCATTCAATATTACTGACAGTAGTTTAAAAAAAAAAAAAAAAAACCTAAATAAATGGAGACATAGGCCATATTCATGGAAACAAAGACTCACGAATTTAAAGATGTCTGCTCTTTCATAGCAACCTGGATGGACTTAGCATCTATAATACTGAGTAATGTGTCACAGAAACAAAGAACTGAGCATCACGTGTTCTCACTCATAAGCGGACCTTGAACAATTATTGGAATACTATAAGAAAAGGATTGGGCCGGGCTCGGTGGCTCAGCCTGTCATCCCGCACCTTTGGGAGGCTGAGGTGAGTGGATTGCCTGAGCCCGAGGGTTCGAGACCCGCCTGGGCAGCGAGACCTCATCTCTACAATCAATCAAAAAATCAACCGGGCGTGGTAGCACATGCCTGTAATTCTGGCTATTTGGAAGGCTGAGGCGGAAGGATCGGGTGTGGGGTCCCTCCTGGGCTACAGTCCTTTGAGGGTGTGACTGGGGCTGAGGGTCCCGTCCAAGGAGCCTTCTCTGTGGCTCACTTGTGTGTCTGGCAAGGTGACCTGGCAGGAGGCTTCCATTTATCTCGTGATCCTCTCCACGGGGCCACTTGAGTGTCCCATCAAGCAAAGAAAAGTACCCCTGCTCTTTGAGACCTAACAAGTCACGTCACATCACTCCCATCATATTCCGTTGGTCACAAGCCAGCCCTGATTCAGTGTGAGGGGACTACACAAAGCCGTGAATTCCAAGATCAGGAAGGATCCTTTGATCTTGGAAGTTGACTTGCCTGTGGGGCCGGTGCTGGGATTTGGGGACTACAGGGAGATCCAGCATGACCAGGCAAATGGAATCATGCTTTCCTTCAGATGTGTTTCATCTTTTAAAAAGATCTTTTAAAAAGATGAAACACATCTGAAGCCCAAGATGTGGAAGGACCACCTGAACCCAGTAGGTCAAGGCTGCGGTGGCCGTGAGCATGGCACTGCACTCCAGCCTGCACGACAGAGTGAGACTAAAAAAAAGAAAAGAAAAGAAAAGTAAACCTAAAGCTAGCAGAAGAAAGAAAATAATAAAGATTAGCATGGCAATAAATGAAATAGTAGAAAAATAATAGAGAAAGCCAACAAAACCAAAACTTGGCTATTTTAAAAGCGACAAAATGACAAATCCTTAGCTAATTGACTAATTTTTAAAAAGATTCAAATGACTAAAATCAGAAATGAATGTGGAAGCATGACTGACTTTACAGGAAAAAAAATGTTTAAAAGAGTACTATGAGCCGGGCTCGGTGGCTCAGCCTGTAATCCCGTACCTTTGTGAGGCTGAGGAGAGTGGATTGCTTGAGCCAGCGGGTTCGAGACCCGCCTGGGTAGGTGAGACCACATCTCTACAATAAATCAAAAAATCAGCCAGGCGTGGTAGCACGCGCCTATAGTTCCAGCTACTCGGAAGGCTGAGGCGGAAGGA
>NW_007249823.1:55653-67629 GCF_000164805.1 Carlito syrichta | reverse complement strand
GGATTGGCAGTAGTGGGAAACTGCCAGGGGGTGGGGGGGTGGGGTGAGATTGGCAGTTGAGGCAATCTGCCGGGGGAGGAGGGGCACACCTCATCAACAAGGGCACCTGCATAGTGAACATTTGTATACCTAACCCCTGAATTGTACCCCACATCTTTAAAATTAAAAGAGAGGGGAAAAAAAGATGTCAGTTCTCCTCAAATCAATTGGTACCATCCCAGCTACAGTTCTGTGTGTGTGTGCCTTAATCATCCATTTTAAAAATGTTTATGGAAAAGTAAAGACTCAAGAACAGCTTAGACACTCCTGAAGAACATTACAGCTGGGGACTCTCCTACCAGATAGCAGGTCATCTTATAAAGCCATGGTAAATCAAACCCTGTTCCTAGCAAATCCCACTCCTAGACATATACCCCAGAGAAGTGTCCATCTGTAGCCATACCAAAACCCGTGCAGCGGGGTTTTTGGCAGCTCTACTTACAACAGCCAAAATGTGGAGGCAACCCAAATGTCCATCAATGGGTGAACAGATGGGCAAAATGTGGTCTATCCATACAACAGAATATTCTTTGACCACAAAAAGGAATGCGATACAGACACAGGCTGCAGCACGGGTGAACCTTGAACATTATGCTAAGTGAAAGAACCCAGACACCAAAGACCACCTATTACGTGATTCCACACAGAGACACAGAAAGTAGTTCGGGGTTGCCAGGGGCTTGGAGAAAGGAAGAATGGGGAGTGACCACTAATGGGCATGGGGTTTCTTTTGGGGTGATTAAAATATTCTGAAATTGATTGTGGTAACAGCTGGATTCATCTGTGAGCAGACTGAAAGCCACTGGATTGCATGCTTTAAATGGGCGCATTTGGTGGTATGTGAGTTGTAGCCGCACTTTTTTGGAGAAAGGCCCTATTGGTGCAGAATGAGGCAAATAGGCCAGAGCAGGCTCATGGAGACAGGCCCGTGGCAGGCTGTCCACCAGGCTCAGGCAGAGCATGGTGTCTGATATGTGTGACAGTGGGTAGATATTGACCGAATGCTTGTGTGCACAAATACATGCGCACACGAATGGCAAGGCCAGAGCTGTTTGGCATCTGTGCCCGGTCATCCAAACCTGCGTGAATGGAGAAGCTGGGATCTGGAGCCCCCAACCCAAGGAGGGCACAGGGGTTGAGGGGTGCTGAAGTCCGCACCACGCCTGAGCCATCTCAGCTGGCCAAGGAGTGAGAAAGCGAGGCCTGCCGGGGGGGGGAGGGGGGAATGGGACCGCGAGGGCTGAAGCCAGTGCCTGGGAAGAGGCCCAGGGAGGCAAGGTTGAGAGAGGGAGCAGCTGGCCGTGTGACACGGCGGTGCCCGGAGAGGAGGCTATGGCTTTACTCTGGGAACAAGGGCAACGTGAGAGATAGGAAGGGTTAGTGCCAACCCCAGCCATCACTTGGGGCGACCCTTGGGAATGTGCCCTGAGACTACTTTTCCTGAGATGGCATCTGGGGGCAGGTGGGAGAGGGCTCCTCCCCTGAGCCCCTGGGTCCCCTCCCATCCAGGCCGGGGAGACGGGCAAGGCTAGGGGCTCTGTGACCGAGCCCCCTTCCCACATCCCCAAATGCCCCCTAGGCAAGGAGCACCCCCAGAACACATGCCTTCAAGGCTCACGCTGGCTAAGGTGGTCTTCATGACTGATAATTAGATAACACCATGCTCTCTGCAAGATGCTCGCACCTTTTTTTGGTTTTTTAGCTCTTCATTTATTTTTTGTTTAGACTCAAGGCATACGCATGCGTGTTTGCTACATGGGTACCTGCATGGCGGTGAGGTTTGGGCTCTATGGAGCCTCCCAGGTGGTGGACATGGTCTCCAGGGGGCAGTTTCTCAACCCTCGCCCCTCCCATCCCTTCTCCCTCCTCACCCCCGCAACATGAGAAGGGCTTCCAGGCTCTCTTTGTCTTCTCCCCTCACCCCTCCCTACCTGGCTAGGTCTCCTTATTGAGAAAACCACGATAAACATACGTGTGCAGGTATCTTTTTTTATAGAGTGATTTGAGTTCTTCAGGGTATATTCCCAGTAGGGAGATTGCGGGGTCATATGGGAGGTTGATATTTAGAGCTTTTAGGAATCGCCACACTGCTTTCCACAGAGGTTGCACTAGTTTACACTCCCACCAACAGTGTAGAAGTGTTCCCTTTTCGCCGCACCCTCTCCAGCAGCTGTTATTTTTTGAGTTGTTGATAATGGCCATTCTGACTGGAGTTAGGTGGTATCTCCGTGTGGTTTTGATTTGCATCTCCCTGATGATTAGTGAGGTTGAGCATTTCTTCCTGTGTCTGTTGGCTGCTCGGATGTCTTCCTTTGTGAAGTGTCTGTTCATATCTTTTGCCCATTTTATAATGGGGTTGTTTGTTTTTTCTTTTCAGCACATTTGAGTTCCTTGTAGATCAAAGATGTTAAGCCTTTGTCAGACCTGGTGTTGGCAAATACTTTTTCCCAGTCTGTAGGCTGTCTCCCTGCTCTCTTGATGGTTTCTTTGGCTTTGCAGAAGCTTGTCAGTTTAATAAGGTCCCACTTGTCTATCTTCTCTCTTATGACCTGTGGGTTTTGGGAAGTAACCATGCTGCCCATCAAAAGAGGACTGGATTAAAAAAATGTGGTACATATACATGATGGAATACTACGCAGCCATAAAAAAGAACAAAATCATGAATTTTGCAGCAACCTGAATGGAACTAGAGTCTATAATACTGAGTGACCTCTCACAGAAACAAAGATCCGAGTATCACATGTTCTCACTCATATAATGGACCTTGAACATCCAATGCAATACTATAAGAAAATGACTGACAGTCGTGGGAAACTATGGGTAGGGGAGGGAGATGGGATTAACGGTAGCAAATATCTGTCTGGGGATGGGAAACACCTCTTATCAACAGGGTGCCTGAATGAAATGCATTTGTATGCCTAACCCTTAACTGTACCCCACAATATCATAATAAAAAATATTGATAAAAAAAAGAAAGAAAACCACAGCGTATGGATCCGTTGTGGTCTCTGGCTTTCCCCACAGCGAGGAGGGCGCCTCTGAGGGAGGGCTGGCTGAGAGGGAAGGATGCGGCCTGCCTCCTCCCGGCAGGGAAAGGGTGCAGCCCGCCTCCTCCCGGAGTGAGAAACCCTCACATAAGCCTGGATTCTAGTGATTTCGGCAGCACGGGAGCCATCGGGAGCAGGCTCTGGGGTGCAGTGGGCCGTACCGTGCCTCTGCGGCCAGACGGCCCCTCTGACCACTGGGGGCCCTTGGGCAGACCTCATGACTCTCTGCACCTCAGTTTCCCCATCTCCAGCTCGCCCAGCCCCTGCTCCAGCCCGGGGCTCCGTCCAGCTGGCCAGGCTGCCTCTGGAGCCCGAGCCAGGCAGGTAAGGCCTTCACTCCAGCCTGAAGCTGGCCAGCCTAGAGCCGGAAGAGCTGAGGGCAGGAAGGGCTTTCCTGCTGTCCTCACTTTCACCTGGCCAGCCTGGAGCCCTGAGCTCCCCGCTGTGAGTGCTCTGCGTGAGGCTGGAACATTCGATCTGAGGCCGGGGTGAAGACAGTGTCCTATGAACGTGAGCACGTGCAGAGCCCTGCCCACCCTGACCCTGCACACCTGTGGCTGTCTCCACGGCCGATGCCCCCAGCTGCTTTTGGAGGGGACTTGTCCTCATATTAGAATCACAGCCTCTGGGAACATAGGACCAGCCTCCTCATGGGGCGAGAGAGAGACAGGCCCTGTGGATACATCCGGCTCTGCCCCACACCTCATGGAGGCCAGGAGCCCCGGCCCGGCTGTCTGGACTGCCTTCCGCCAGGCTGGCTTGCTCCCACGGCCCTAGGCCCGCAGGCCTGGCCTCCCTGGGCTCACGGCGTCTCCCACCTCACGTCGCCGCAGCACCAAAGTTGTCTCCCAGGCTGTGTTGACAGGGTGTGCTCAGGTCCGTGCCGATCGCCAACGCTTCCCTTAATCTTTCCCAAGCTCCCATAAGTCTGTCCTCTGTAAGTGCTTAGACCAACAGCAGGCCCACCTGGGAAGTCTCCACACCCTTCGATCGATCGGTCACTTCAGTCATGGTTCAGTTAATACTTAAGGGGCAGCAGGCCAGCGGTAGTGGAGTCTGCTGGGGTGGAGGTGGGGGTGTAGTAGGGGCACACCTCATCCACAAGGGGACCTGCACAGTGAACATTCGTACACCTAATCCTGAACTGTACCCCACGTCTTTAAAATAAAAACTGTAGGCCGGGCTCGGTGGCTCAGCCTGTAATTCCAGCACTTTGGGAGGCCGAGGCGAATGGATTGCCTGAGCCTGTGGGTTCGAGACCCGCCCCCCCGGGCAACTTGGCAACACCTCGTCTCTACAATAAATACAAAATTAGCTGGGCATGGTAGCATGCACCTGTAGTTCCGGCTACTTGGAAGGTTGAGGCAGAAGGATCGCCGGAGCTCAACAGGTCGAGGCTGCGGCGGCTGGGAGCGTGCCACTGCACTCCAGTCTGGGCGACAGAGTGAGACTCCAACTCAAAAAAATTAATTAATTAATTAAAAAAAAAAAAAGAAGCAGGCCTGCCCAAGACCATGCAAAGACAGACGGGGATCAGGCTTTACCTACCATCCATGCCTGTGTATGAATGTGTATGGGAGGGAGAGGGTACCCTATGCTTACAAACCTGTCCACGGCACCATGAATTAGGCCTCACTTGTGTGCACAATAAGGCCATAGGTACCAATTCCACACAGAAAGCTGATGAAGCCTCGCCAGAATTGGTGCTATTTGGGAGGGGCTTTGAAGGATGTGTAGGAGTTCATTAGAATACTAACCTAGAAATGAAATGTGAACAAAGACGGTAAAACACATCTTTCCTGTTATTAGTCACCTGTGAGTGCTGTTGCACACATTTAGTGGTTTAGCCAACACAAAAGCATTCTCTTATCGTCCTGGAGATCAGCGACTTGAAGTGACTCTCATAGGGCTAACATCGAGGTATCAGAAGGGCTGGGTCCTTCTGGAGGCTCGGGGGAGCGCCCTTTCCTTGCCTCTTCCAGCTTCTAGAGGCAAGCGACACCCCTTGGCTCTCGGCAGCACTGCCTGCATCTCTTGCTTTGGTCGTCACATTCCCTACTTGGTCGCCAAATCTCCCCTGCCCCCTCCCTACAGAGACACTTGTGATGACATCTGGGCTTCCCCTGGACAATCCGGGTAGCCCCCCCCTCGAGATCCTTGCTCACACCTGCCGGGTCCTTTTCCCGTTCGCGGGAACCATTTCTGTGTTCTGGGCATGAGGACCGGGATGTCTTTGATGGCCGTGATTCCTCCCACCAGGCATTCAAGGAAACGGGTGTGAGGGGCTGGAGAGGAGAGCCAGGTGGAGGGGGCGGGCTTGGATGCCAGGCCACGCACTGTGTCTAAATGACAAGCGCCCACAGCTGGGCACCCGGCGGTCATGTCAGCATTCAGAAAGTGGCTCTGGGTGCACGGAGCCATTAGCTGGACACAGGCCACGCTGCACGTAGGGGTCTGTTTGGAGCCCGAAGCGGCAGTCCAAGGGACCCGCCCTGTCCCCAGGGAGCAGGGGCATCACAGAGTGGACAGCAGAGCTCTCTGTCACTTGACGATCCTCCCTCAGGGACACTGCTTCTCCCCCACCGGGCCGGCCAGCAGCTACCACCCTCCACAGGGTCAGGCCCTGGGATGGCGTAACCCCGCTCAGCGTGCTACACCCCTCCTGGTCCCCTGAGATCGGGACCCTGCAGTGTGTGACTCCAGTCTGGGACCTCCAGACCCAAAACCGCAGTTAGCACCCAGTCATGTGGCTAGGTCAGAGGTTGGAGATCCAGAGTCGGTTGCTGACCTACTCCACGAGGACAGCAGGGAACTCTTCCGCCCTCGGGAGCTGGTTCTGTCTTTCCTGGGGACTCCCCATTCTCCAAACCCCTCAGCTTCCCGCCACCACCCGCCTGGCTCTGGGCTCCTCCCAGGCCACTGGCCTTCTCTTCCCTGAAAGCTCAGGTCTCATCTGCTGCAGAAAGGGCAGAAAGTCTGAGGCGGTGAGATGCCACTGTGAACGCTTTCGGCATCTTCCATTGGGCAGTCTCTCCTCTCCTCTGTGCCTCAGTCTCCCTGTTTAGCTGAGCACCCCCTGCCCTTATTTGCAGAGTCAGAGCCCACTGGAGGCCACCCCCTCCCACCAGGAATTGTCCAAGGACCCGTGGGAACCTCAGGCCACCAGGACCAGACTCAGAGAACTGCTGTTGGAGCCCTCCATGTCCTTCCTGCTGAAAACTTTGCTGAGCCCCCAGCCCACTGGAAGGGGCTCCCTGACTCTGAGTGCCGGTTGAGGAGGGGATTGAGGGACAGTCGGTTCTCTCCAAGGGACCACGGCTCCTTGGCAACGGGTGCACCACCCCCAGGGTTTTGCCAGCCTGGACCCCCGGAGGGGGCGTCCGGCACGGTCTGGATGTTGGTCCCTCCAAATCTGATGTTGTCATGTCATCCCCAGTGTTGGAGGTGGGGCCTCGTGGGAGGAGATTGGGCCGTGGGAGCAGATCCCTCATGAATGGCTTGGGGCGGTCCCCAAAGGTCATGAGTGAGTTCTTGGCCTGTTAGTCCACTTGAGAGCTGGGTGTTTGAAAGAGCCAGCCAGCTTGAGCCCAGGAGTTTGAGACCAGCCTGGGTCATGTAGCAAGACCTTGTCTCAAAAAAAAAAAAAAATCAAAAAATTAGCTGGGCGTGGTGGTGTGCACCTGTAGTCCCACCTGCTCAGGAGGCTAAGGAGGGGAGGATCGCCTGAACACAGGAGGTCGAGGCTGGGGTGAGCCATGATCATGCCACTGCACTCCAGCCTGGGCCACAAAGTGAGACCCTGACTCAAAAATTTAAAAAAAGAAAAGAAAAAAACCCACAAAACTGACTAAGGAAGCATTTTGTTTAACGGCACAGCCATGCCTTCCAGACGCTGCACTGACCAAGTCAAGAAGGACCACACCCAAGTCCTTGTAGGAATTGGCCCAGGCACTCCCGGCGTTGGCATGGAGAGGTGTCTGGAAGCTTTGATCACTTAAAAAAAAGTCCACAGCTGGGCTTGGTGGCTCAACCTGTCATCCCAGCGCTTTGGGAGGCCGAGGTGAATGGATTGCCTGAGCCTGCGGCTTCAAGACAACTTGGCAAGACCTCATCTCTACAATAAATCAAAAATTAGCCAGGCGTGGTAGTGCACGCCTGTAGTTCCAGCTGCTTGGAAGGCTGAGGCGGAAGGATCGCTGGAGCCCGGCAGGTTGAGGCTGCGGTGGCCGGGAGTGGCCGCTGCACTCCAGTGTGGGTGACAGAGTGAGACTCCAACTCAAAAAAAAAAAAAGTCCACGCCAGGCGTCTCCACCAGATCTGCTGTTCTGTCAGTGTCTGTGGCCCAGGTTGTTGGGAGTTTGTGGTGGTGGTGAGCCTGCAGGGACCTGGCACGCAGACGGCCCTTAGGGACGTGGGCTCTCTCCTCTCCCCTCAACGTGGAGCCTGGTGACACTCTTGCGCCTCTCTGGAGTGGCTCACCTGGTGCTTCCTCTGTCCTTCCCACTGTCCCAGGAAGGCAGGCTTGAAGGGCTGGGCCCTCCCACCTGGGCCACGGACACCCATCACCTCTCCTCTCTGAATACAACGGCAGCCCTATTTTTTCTTAGTGGGGAAACACGCTCAGCTTAGAGACGGACTCCACACCTCCCAGACTCCCTTGCAGCCAGGGAGGCCCCAAGGTTGGTTGTCACTGCGGAACGTAGGGCAGGGCTGGGCAGAGCCTCCTGGTAACGTAGCTCTCCTGATACTCGGGGAAGGCCTGGTTGTGCCTTCCCTCATTATGGGCTGAATTGTGTCCCCCCGATTCCTCACCCCAGCACCTGGGGATGAGACCTTATTTGGAGACAGGGTCTCTAGGTGTGATGAGTTGAGCTGGGATCATTCCGGAGCAGGGTAGCCTTCATCCAGCCCGAGTGTGTCCTTAAAAAGGGGGAAGATTTGAACACAGACACACATGGGGAAGAGGCCATGTGGAGAGGAAGGCGGAGGCTGGGTGCTGCTTCCAGAAGCCACGGAACCAAAGATTGCCAGGATTGCGCCAGACAAGCCCAAGATTGCCAGACGCTGCCAGGAGCTGCAACAGCTGGGACAGGCTCTCCCTGGCAGCCGCAGAAGGAACCAGCCCCGCCCTCACCGCACTTTGAACTCCGGCCTCCAGAACCGAACCAAGACATTTCTGTCGCCAAGCCTGGGGGTACTCGGTCATGCCGGACCCCGAAACTGAACCCCCACCAACGGCCTGGACACAGTGGCCAGAGGCACAGATGCCAGCCCGTGAACAAGACCCCAAGTCCACTCACCACAGGAGAGGGAAGGGTGAGTTCTCCACCCCTGCTGCACCAGGGAGCCCCCCCCAGCCCAGGCTCCTGACCCGGTCACCTGCGTACTCTTTAAACCCCTGTGGTCAGACACCTGCACACAATGTTCACAGGAACGTCCAACTGGGGATCGCTTGGACCTTAGTCAAATCCTGCACGCTGCGAGATGCTCCCCTCGGCTGCCTGCCCCGCTCTGGGGTCGGGTGGGCTTCCTCCTGGCCTTAGCTTACCTTGTGCAACGTGGTTTGTCTCCACATGGAGTGCTCGAGGCTGTGACACTGGCATCTCCAACAGCGATGGCACTGGGAGGGTTTGTAGCAGACGCTTATTGAAGTACTGGAAGAAGGTGGGCAGAAAAAAAGAGGAGGAAGAGGAATGGAGGAAGGGCCAGAGAGAGAGGAGGGGAGGGGGAGGGAGAGAGGGAAGGAGGGGGGAGGTGGCCGTTAGGACCATAGCGTCCCCTGGCTTGGGGTTGGCATAGGCGGATGTGCACCTCTTCCCAGCTGGGGCCACGCCCCTCCTTCCGACTGTGCTCAGAGGGTTCTGCGGTGCGTCCTGAGACCAGAGAAGCCCACCTTCCATTTCCCCTTGACGAGGACCTCGGTGTGTCTCCTGAGATCCCTCTCTGCCAGGAGTCACGTTCTCGGCTGGAGGTGGAGGTGGCAGCGGTGGGAAAGGTCTTCCAGCTGGGAAATTCACCTTGGCAACAGCCGCTCAGGTGGGCCTGATGGTTACCCAGCAGCCTGCGATACAGATGTGGAAACTGAGGCAGAGAGAGGTGGACCAGCCGGGAAGCCAGCAGGTGGTGGAGCCGGGTGAGTCAGGCAATCTGGTGGGCAGGGTAGGAGGGTGGGGTGGGGTGTGAGGGAGGTTGGAAGGTGGGGGAGAACCTGTCCTAGCAGCTGCAGCACTTGGCTTTTCACCCCCACCCCCAGCTCCCTGCATAACCTGCAGGCTCTTCAGACAGTGGAGACCCTGGCCTGCCAGGAGGTGGTCAGTCCACACTGCCAAGATGGAAGGCTGACAGGCCCCGTCATAGTGAAGACACCAAGGCTTGCAGAGACCCGGAGCGGCCCCTCTGCCCCTGTCTGCAGGCTCTGGGCAAAGCCAGCGTTCCAAGGTTCCAGCCCCTGGGCCCCTGGGAAGCCTCAGACCGTGCTGTCTGCACTGGCAGCCTCCCTTCAGGGCCTCCTCCCAGACCAGAGGTTCCCGCCGACTGCCCTGGAAGGAATTAGGTGCCCTCTGCCCGCCTCTTCCCGGGAGGTCGGGCTTCTTGAAGTCTCTTCCCCAGAGTACCCTCTCAGGTTTGAACCGTGGGATCTGGGCATGCAGAAGAATCTGCTTCCTATTTTGCAGTGGCGGGGCAGCCAGGGGCGGAGGGGCGTTCTGCTCCATGGTCAGAAGGAATCCACTTGGTTTTCCCGGCCGGCCGGCAGGCAGATGGCTTTGATGTACCTCCGTAGGCCAGGAGGGCTGTCAGGGTGGGGTAGCTTCCCCCAGCAAGCCATGACACCCTGTGCAGTCACCACAGTGGATGCCCAGCCACAGAACGGCCTCCCTCCCAGCCCTCTCCGGTCTCTGGCCCCCAGGCTGGAACACAGGCTTCTCCCAGAGTCCCAAGGGCCGGTGCACTCAGTCTCCAGCATGTTCCGAGATCCAGCTGCGAGCTTTCTGCTGTTTCCTCTTTCCGCTCTCAGTTCCCCCAGAGTGGGTCAGAGAAGTATGTGCCCAAGAAGGCGCAGAAATGAGAATCTGGGACGGCATTCAAACCCTTCCCCGCGTAGGAAGGAGGTGGCAGTCACCTCTGCTTCCATCCCCATCCCCTCTTTGTAGGGGAGGAACGTCAAAAGTGCTGAGAAGTCCGCTGCTGTACGTGACAGCCAGGTACTGACTGTGCCACCAAGGCCGCCGGTGTTCACGCACCCCATAATGCCGCTCTCCTGGGGGCTCCCTGGGTGGGTGATATGCCAAAAAGAGTCCCATGGCCAAATAAGCCGAGGGGTTGTTGGATTAGAGGGAGCTCGCTTCCTTATTGCCGGACTTCTCAGAGCCTTTAGCATGAGCGTGTGCACTGAGAATCTCTGAGGTAATCCCCAAACTCCCTTGACCAAGGCCTGCTTTTGTCCTGTGGGACATCTCAAGCCTGCTCCTGCATGCCACCTCTTTTGTGAAGGAAGGGATGGAGCCCCGGCCCCCAGGCCCGTTGAGCTGGGTGCATTCTCATCGGGAAGGTGTTTCTGCTGTCTCTACCCTTTCCTCCTGGCAAACTCAGGGACAGTGGAGAACTTCATACCCAGGCATCGTCTCCCTAAATGCCCTCCCTCACTAGTCCCCTGAGGAGCTCCGATTGTTCCCTCAGCATCCACCCTGTGCCTCCTCTTCTGGGAAGCCCTCCTCGAATGCCCCACTCCACCCCAGGCCGAGGAGCTCGCTCCCTCTTCGGTCCAGGGACCACATCGTACACCAACATCGGCCACAGCACCTTACCGCCTCTCCAGCCCTGCCCTCCAACTTAGCTGTCACTGTGTCCTCAGCCACCTGCTTGGTGCCAGGAACCACTGAATGCTCAGCGAGTGTGTCCAATGAACGAGCATAAGGTTGGAAGGACAGACAGACATTTAGCCGAGACGTCCCCAGAAGGGAAGGCCGTCACGCTGGCCGTGGCCCGGACATCCCCAGGCACAGGGGCTTCGTGGTCAGGAGACTGGTTGTACATCTCTTGTAGACACATCGGGACAAACGTCTGATTTCACACACCTGCCTTGTGCTGCTCAATTATGTTTTAAGCCAGTCTCGGTTTCACAGTGGGCTCACGGACCCGGGGGGTGGCTTCTGTCTCACCCTCCCGACGAAGAGACACTGCTGTGTGCCAAGAATGATGTGAGCACAGCCGTGATCATACTCAGGCTCGGAGATGAGGAGCCTGATTCGTGCAGCTTGAGGGTTGGGAGGTGACACCCCAAAGTCCCCACCGGAGCTGGTGACCCAGCGGCAAAGCCAGGCCCTTCCCGCTGGCCCTGGGAAGCCCAGGTGACAGGGCCTGCCTGTATCATTTCTCACTGGCTTCACGGAACCCCGAGGCTACGTAGCTCGACCAAGGCCTTCAAAACGGGAACCCGGCCCTGGTCTCCGGTCACAGCAGGGGCCTGAGATGCTGACCACATCTGGGGGAGGCTGCATGTCGCTAAAATTCCAGCTTTGCCATGAATGGACACGGTCCTTTTCTTTTTGAGTTGGAGTCTCACTCTGTCGCCCAGGCTGGAATGCAGTGGCACATTCATGGCCACCCCAGCGTCGACCCACTGGGCTCCAGCAATCCTTTTGCCTCAGCCTTCCAAGTAACTAGAACTACAGGAGCATGCTACCACGCTCGGCTAATTTTCGAGCTATCGAAGAGACGAGGTCTTGCCAAGTTGCCCAGGTTGGTCTTGAACTCGCAGACTCAGGCAATCCACTCGCCTCGGCCTCCCAAAGTGCTGGGATGACAGGCTGAGCCTCGAGCCCGGCGGTCACGGTCCTTTCAAGTGCCCTGGGAAGGAGTGAGCTCTCCGTCATGGGGCTGGGAGCTGCAT
>NW_007249823.1:42526-55633 GCF_000164805.1 Carlito syrichta | reverse complement strand
CCCGGGGGCCCGGGCGCGGGCTTGATGGTGATGTGCTCTGGCAGCGAGAGCAGCTGCAGACAACTTTCTCGGGCTTTCCAAGTAATGAGTCCACTCTGACCGCGCCCCTTCCCCCAAGCACAGCCAGGGAGCCCCGCTGGCCCGGGAGAGGCCAGTAGCCAGCCCATTGTCAGCCTGTCTGGGCTGCAAATATTTGACCCTGGTCCTCCCTAAACCTTTTCTCACACCTAAAGAGCAGACCTCTGACCTGGGCTTGGAGAATGTGATCAGCGCCTCCGGGGGTCTGTTTATCTTACGTATTAATTCTGGCAACATGGGCTTGGCCTGGACACCGCCTGACCCCTGATTCTGGGGCAACAGGAGCCATCGCTCTTTCTGCTCAAACTTCTCTGCCGTCACTCACTTGGGACAGCCTCACGAGCCAAACCAGCCACGCCACCTGCATCCGTCCATCTGTACTCAAGGCCGCCTGCTCCAGGCTGGTCTTGTGCTGGGAGCTTGGTGGGAAGGAATTCTGCGGGGAGAGCCCGGGCGGACGGAAGGCTGTGAACCCACGTGCTCTTCCATCCACATTGTAACCTTGTACTGAGCCAGGTCGAAGAATCCATTGGGATTTCTCCCCATGAGGGGAGAGTGGTGATTTCCGCCACGGGAGACTGTAGCTGGATTTAGGGCAGCCGGACACGGAACGTGGACCCCCTCAAGACACATGCAATGTGCATCACTGAACCCCAGCACGGGGCACATGGGAAGTCTCAACCCAACACGGGGCAGGCCAGGGTGTCCTCAATCCTTCTACCGCTGCTCTTGGGTCCCAAATTGAGGACGCCCATCCTTCCCCTGTGTGGCCGGTGTTTCACATGCCACATACATGGGGGCTCCTGCCATGGCCCTATTCCCTTCTGATGTGATGTCCCCACGCCTGACAGGGCCCTGGCCGGCGATCTGTGTGAGATCCTGGCCTCTGAGTCCTCTTCTTTTTCCCTCCACATGTCCAGGGGCGAATCCACCATTTGCTAAGCACACCCTGCTTCCCGTGCTGTCTCGGGAAGCCACATCCTTCTGGGATATGGGACCGGATACTCTCCAAAGCCCCTGAGTGGATTCTCGGTGGGCTGCTAGATCTCAGTCACGGACATGGATTATATGAAAAGTGACCGTGCTCAAAAGCACTGAGGAGCAGTGGGTTGTGCTTCTCACATTCCACCCACCACATCCTGCTGCACCGTGGCACCTCTGCCGAGGTGGAACCCGGCTACCGTGGGTGAAAATCTCCCTGATGAACTGACACCATGCTGACTTGAGAGATGGAGAGACCGGGATCCCAGAAATCAGGCCCCTTCTCTGGGGCATCCAAAAGGGGGTGGAGGAGTTGGGATGGAAGCGTTCTGTCCCAGCCTGGACTGTCCCTGGACCCTCTGGATGCCTGGAGACCAGTCGCATCCCAGTCCTGCAGGGCACAGGGCACTGTCCCAATCTGGAGTCCACCATGGACGCTCAGGGAACAGCGTCTGGCCAGGTTCTGATTTCCCGTGTGGGACCCCTGAGCCAGCAGAGGGGAGGCAACACCCATAATATCCCCTCCTGGGTCCCCAGCTTAGATCTCCAGACTTCGAAACACGCTGCTGTTTTCCAGATCAACTCTGAAATGACTCCACAGCCTTCTTTTACCGGATTTGAGCTACAACCAAGGTCCACCTTAGAAAACTTAAGAAGACTAGGGCCAGGCATGGTGACACAACTGTAGTCCCAGTTACTTAGGAGGCTGAGACGGGAGGGTCTCTTGATCCCAGGAGGTCGAGGCTGCCGTGAGCTATGACCTCACCACTGCACTCCAGCCTGGGCAACAGAGTGAGACACTGTTTCAATAAACAAATACATGAGAAAAATAAAAATAAAATAAATCTTGAAAAGACTAAACACAGAGAGGAAAAAACGGACCCTGCCCATGCCAGGACGGCCCAGAGGTGAGCGCCCGCAGTCTCGCAGGTGGCCCCGAGCTCCTCCTGGCTGACATCGATGCGACTCACTGGTGTCACCACAGAACCTGCAGTGAGGCACTTCCCGCGCCAGGCGCCAACCTCCTTCCTACATGGGTCTTTCTGTGGCGGCGTCTCATGGCCTCTCTTGCTCCGTGTGGCTACTGTGTATGAGGGTGCGGGAGGGAGATGGCATTGGGGGACTTAACCTGGCACCTGGCATGTAAGTGTTCAGTGAACACGTTTTGGATGAGTGGACGGGTACCTGGGTGGGTGGGTGGATGGGTGGATGGGTGCCCCGCTGGCTGGGGGTGACCAGGACTCCCGCTTGGGCCTGGAGAAGCCGCGTCAGACCCGCGAGGCCACCAGCCCCGTGAGGTCGGCTTTGCACAGACGCTGCTGCTGCGCCTCAGTGTCGCTGCTGGCATTGTCCTTTCTTGGGGAACACTGAGTTGCCAGGGTTTTTTAAAATGATTTTTATCATTATTTGGTAGTCAGTGCCCTACCCTCCCTCTATGGCAGCTGCCATCACGTCCCTTGGCATCAGATCTCTCAGGAGGCCACAGCCCGGGGAAGGCCAGCGGTTTGTGTCTCCCTTGTTCCTGCAGCGCCGACCGTCCCTCTCCCAGAAGACACCCTGTAAACACGCTCGGAGACGCCCCAAGAGATGCACAGCAGGAGATGCTTCGAGAGCACAGGTTGCGGCTCTCGACCCACAAGCGGGCTCACCTGGCAGGTTCTCTCCAGCAGGGGATGGGCCACAGCCAGCTTGCCAGGACCAGCCCTCACCCACACCCGGCAATCCCCGTCCCCTAACAAGCCAGCCGCCTCCCAGCCACAGCCCATTTCCACGGATAAATCAATTTGTCTCCACTGAGGGGAGAGAATTGCAAAGCAAACAAATTATGCCCGCCCCATTGAGCTCCAGGCACTCCGGGCCGGCTTAGAGCGTCGGAAGGGATTTTTTTTCCTCCACTTCTCCCGTAAAATGACCAGCCCCCAGGCGGGAGAAACATAAATGCTGTTTCGCGCCTAAGGACCAACTCCCAATTTCGTTTCTCCGCAAACGGTCCACGGCGGCCAAAATCACGCAGAGGCCCAGCCCTTGTGCAGTGGGGTCTGCGTGGGTTTCCCGCAACTGCCAGAGTCTGAAGTCAAGGTGTGGGCAGGGCCGTGCCCGTCCCTCTGCTTCCAGATTCTGGTGGTGGCCGGCAGTCCTTGGTGCTCCTTGGCTTGTGGCTCTGGTCTCTGGTCCCTCTGGTCTCTGCTTCTGCGGTCGCATTCCCTCCATGTGTCTTAACTGAACCTCATGCCATCTGAGAGGACTCTAATTCTGGCCACACTCACAGGTGCCATGGACACGACTCCACACCTCTTTTGGGGACACATTTCAACCCACAACAGGGTCCAGCCATCGTCATCAACACGAACGAACCCCCTTTGTCAAGGTTTAGCACATTCTAAGGACTCACCGGCACCGTCTCATTGAGTCTCCCCTGGGAGGGGGACGTGGGATTACGCCTCGTGTCCTTCAGACGAGGTGATGTGGCATACACAAGACACAGGGACACACAGCCAGGCCAGGTGGAGGCAGGCTTCGTCCCGTGACACGTGACCCTAGCAACAGTGTCCCCGCCATCGCCATGGGCCAAACATTGCCAGTCAGTTCTTGCTGCTACCACCTGCTCGGGGGTGGCTGTCGCCAGCTTGGAAGGGGGACACCAAGGCCTAGGGCCAGGCTGCCACACCACACTCCTCCCCAGCACACGACATCACAGCAGGAACTGGACACAGGCGGCCTCCCCGGAGTGTGGTATCAACCCCAGAGTATGCACGGGCCATGGCACCCAACTGGTCGCCAGCAGGCTGTGGGACTATGGCGAGTGCCCAAGTTCAGGCCTCCATTTTCCCTCCTATGACATGAGGGGCAAGAAGGAACGGGGATCCCCAAAGTTTCCTGCCACCTCCTGGGGAGCCCCTGTCTCAGCCCCAGGACAGCAGAGGTGCTCTGCAGAAGGCGACTCGAGCTGCATCGCAGCCGGTTGTGCCCCGAGTCCCCACACCCAGGCATGCCAGGGGGGGCTGCCCTGGCCATCCCCCTTCCACTGCTGAAGACGGAGGGGGCTACACAAGCCTTCCCTCACTGAGTCCTCACACCAGCCCAGAAGGGTGGTCTTAGCCTCATCCCATCTTCTGGAGGGGTAAACAGAGGCGGAGCATTAAGTCACTGCCTCGAGCGCTTGCCTGGGAGGTGATGGAACTGGATTCAGACCCCGGCCTATGAGAGGAACCTCAGAGCCCAGACCCCTGGGACCCAGAAGTCTCTTCTACTCCTGCAATCGCTGGTCAGTAGAAGCTGGTGAGCCCGCCCCTGCTCCGGTCTGGGACCATACGCGGCATTTGCAGCAAAGCCTGCTCAGCTTCTTCCCCATCAAAGTCACTTCCTTTTGGGGGTTCAGGTGGCTGATGAGGGGTGCCATGCCTGCTAGGTGCAGAGTCCGGTATAGAAGCAGGAGAGAAGCCCCATCTGCTCCATTCCCTGCTGGGGAGTCGTCCTTGGCCCTATCCTAAGAAGAATGAGGAAAACCTGATGCCCTCCAGTCGTCAGCAGGCCTGAGATGGGAGACACCCACCGAGGCATCATCTGGGAGGCTCTGCAGAGAGCAGCTCTTCGTCAGGAGGGTGATCAGACCTACTGGGAGTTGATTGGTGTCCCCCCCACAAGGTCTGTGGACCCCGCTACCAGGGATGTGGCCTTCATTTGGAAGTAGAGTCTTTGCAGAAGCAATCAGTTCAGGTGAGGTCATCCTGGCACAGACCGAGCCCTGATCCAGCGTGATAGTGTCCTTACAAGAAGAGACAGATGCATAGAGGAGAAAGCCATGGGACCACCAGAGGCTGGAAGGAAGGAGCTTCCCTGAGAGCCTCAGGAGAGAGTCAGGCCCGGTGCTGCCTTGATCTGGCCTGCTGGACTATGTGGGAACGATTTCTGTGGTCTTAAGCCCCGGCGTGCGGTGCTTTGTCATGGCAGCTGCAGGAACCGACTGCATATCCGCTAGCAGCTCGGGGTGTCCTTTGGAAGTTAAGGTATGAGAATTTCCAGTCCCCAGCATCCCACACTCTTCCACTCTGAAAGTGCCAGCGTCCAGGTCATTGGAGGTCTCCCTCCCTCTCCCCATCCTTCTCTACTCCCATCCGAGCCCTGCCAGGAGCCTCTGGGACCCCAGACTCTGCAGAGGCCCCACCCAGGGGCCCTGAGGAACGAGGGCCTAGCAGGGAACAGGGCTTCTAAAAGCAGGTTCAGGGAATCAGGGGCCGAACCCTTCCTGTTCACAGGCTGGCTGCAGCCCTGTGGTGTAGTGTGGGGTGAGGTCAGGGGTCAGGCGGCCCCCTCAGGACGCCTACACTGGATAGAGGTCTCTCCTGCAGAGCCAGGGTAGAGGTGGCTGCGAATGACCCAGGGTCAGTCCTCAGTCAGGCTGGGATTGACCATGGCGCTAGTCCCGAGTCCTCCAGGGGGCTCCTGCCAGTGGACATCGAATGCCCTCAGCCCTGCCAGTACCTTACAGGGACATTCAATGCCCTATACCCTTAGCATGGCCATCACTCCTTGTCTCACTTTTTCTGAGCCTCCTTCATGACTTTTTCTTCCTCTGTTCAAGTCTTAAGTGCTGGCCTGCTTCTCTGGGGAATGATGACCTGAGGCCATTAGTTTGACCAGCTCACATAAGGCTGTTCCCTAGGGGCCACCTCCCCTTGTCACCGTGAGGGTCCCAGGAGCTGCTATTACCAAATACTACAGACTAGGGAGTAAAACATTAGACACTTACTTTTTCACCATTCAGGAAGCTGGAAAACCCAACACCAAGGTCCTGGTAGAGTTCAGTTTCTGGTGAGGGCCCTCTTCCTGGACTGCAGACTGCCATCTTATCCCTGAGTCCTCAGGTGACCTTTCTTGGTGCCTGCAGGCAGGGAGAGAGAGAGAGAGAAAGGAGGGAGGGAGAGGGAGAAAAGAAGAAGGAGAAAGACAGGGAGAAGGAGAGGGGATGGGGGGTGAAAGAGAGAGAGACAGAGAGAGAAAGCACTCTTAGATCTCTTATAAGGGCATGGAATCCATGCCCTATCCTTGGGACTTCATCTAACCTAGTCACCTCCCAAAGGCCTCATCTCCGCATACCATCACCCTGGGGCTTACGGCTTCAGCATATGAATTTGGGGACACGAATATTCAGTGTGTGCCATCAGGAAAGTGCCTCAGCCCAGGCCAGACATGCAGGGCCAGTCCTCACCCTCCTGCCCAGATGCAGCCTCTCCCTTGTCCATGGGGAGAAGTCATGTCACTTCATCTCACCATCTTCAAACAAGAGCTCACACACCCTCTCTTTCTCCTTACAGGGTCCATCAGGGGTATTTTGTGAGTCATAGAAATTCTCAGGAATGTCCTTTGAGCAAGCATGTGTGTTTACTATTCTGTCTCCTGAGAGCACTGGGAAATCCGCTTCCAGGAGGGTGGATTTTGCCCTTTGCTGGGAAACGGCCCATGGAGATCACATGAGAACACGACACCTATGGTTAGTGCATGGAGCCCACCCAGAACTGGCCATCCTGCCAGGCACGTCTGCGACGTTACGGTATATGCTTCTCATGACAGCTAGCACTCGAAAGTGGCTGGGCACTTTGAAAGTTGCTGGGAGGGCACATCTCATCAACAAGGGTACCTGCAAAAAAAGAGAAAGAAACGAAAGAAAGTTACTAGACTTGTGAGCACTCTGTACTAGGTGCTGAGGACAATAGGTGACAACTGAAGCAGGCTTTCCTCAGGGAGCTTGGAGTCTGTGTGTACATGTGTGTGGGTGTGCACAGGGCACACACATGTGCACGTGCATGAGTGTGTGACATTTCCCTTCTTATCCCAGAAAAAATTTCAGACAGCTGCAGAGGGGGTGACAGATGAGGTAACAAGTGCCTGTGTCAGGGTGTGGTGGCCCCCACGAGAAGGTAGCTCCACCATGGTGATGGCCTGGGAGGCTGCGCGTTTTCCTGGTGGGGACATGAGGGTATGGAGGGCTGAGCAGCTGGTGGGAGTCCCCGACATGGCTGCCGTAGCCCTGGGAGTGGATATCTCCCTTGTTAAATGACATCTAGCCTAAAGCTGCCTCCATACGTATTTTAAGGTCGGCCTGAAGGTTTCTTTGTACACAGTGACAGATGGAGTCTACTCTTAGTACCAATCACAGGCAGCAACTGCTCAAACCGCGTTCAAAGAAGGTTACCGAGCTGTCCCCAGTCCAGCTGTTTCTGACCTTTCTTAGGCCTTCTGTAGGTCATGGTCCTTTTCTCTGTCCATAAATCCTCTCCAGCACACGGCAGCACACACTGGGGTCGCTCTGAACCTATTCTGGTTCTGGGGCTCCCAATTCATGAAGCGTTCTTTGCGCAATTAAACTCGACTAAATTTAATTTGTATAAGGTTTTTCTCTTTATTTCTTTTCTTTTTTGAGTTGGGTCTCACTCTGTTGCCCAGGCTGGAGTGCAGCGGCACGGTCATGACAAACACAGCAAACTTCACCTCCGGGGCTCAGGCGATCCTTCCACCTCAGCCTTCTGAGTAACTGGAACTACAGAAGCGTGCCACCATGCTTGGCTAACTTTTTTTTTAGTTTTTTGCAGAGACTAGGAGAAGTCATGTCACCTCATCTCACCATCTTCAAACAAGAGCTCACAGCCTCTCCCTTTCTCCTTACAGGGCCCATTAGGGGTCTCACTATGTTGCCCAGGCTGGTCTGGAACTCCTGGGCCCAAGCAATCAACCATTCTCAGCCTTCCAAAGTGCTGGGATTCCAAGTGTGAGCCACGGCGCCCACCTAGGCTTTTCTTTGAAAACCCTCCAGGGAGAGAGGAGAGAAGCCTGCTCGGAGGTGATCCCTGGGACCCCGGCATGCAAGACTCGAACAGAGGAAGAAAAAGTCTCAAAGGAGACGAAGAAAACACAGCAAGAGTGGGTGACAACCGGAGACCAACCGGGAGCCCAGGCCAAGGAGGGACGAGTGGCTGCTCAGCTTGCAAGATCAAGAGAATCAGGACCAGGGAACTCAATGACTTGGTAAGAAGCCACAGTGTGGGCCAGGAAGCCAGGTGGTAGGGCTGGGGCCAATGCACTCGCGGGAGGTTACCCGCCACGAGCCCAAGCGTCCTGCACATTCTCGCTGAGTGTGGCCGGAAGGTGAGCCGTGACCACTCTGCCCCTAGGTCCTCACTCAGAGGTGTGTTTGTGGCAGCACCTCAACAGACAAGGCCCTAATTCTCTCCCAAAGAGCAGGCTCATCTCAAAGCAAGCACTCCCCAGCCCCGTGTCCCCACGCAGTCAGGCGAGCCTCTGAGTCACCCTCGAAGGACCTGCGGGCAAGAAAAACTCACACCGACATAGAGCCCTTGAGCCTGCTGTGCCGGGAGTCGTAGAATCATGTGTCTCTGACCCGGGCATCTCGTGTCTTCATCCGGCACCCAGGAAGCGGCAGCGGGCAAACTTGTCACCTTGTCCTTCTGTGAAGTCCCGGTGAGTGGGAAGCGATGGAGCAGGTAACAGTGAGGAACCCTCTTCTCCCCGAACCCATGATTCCCTGGCCCCCGAGTGTGACAAGAACAGAGAAGAGAAGCTATCAGAGACAGAGACAGAGAAGCTGTCTCACAAGCTCCCTGAAGACAACGAACCTGAAGCACTGGGTGAGGTGGCGGTTGAGCTCCATAAACGGTTGAGTCCTCTTCTCTTTCGTGACCTGAGGAGAGGTGCCCGCTACCTTCTGTGGGGTCTGGCTTGGGGGATGGCCGCGGCTGCACCGAGAAGTAGAGTCTGTACTGGGCCTGGAGACGATGGAGTTTCAAAGGACCCCTAAGTCTGTTCAGTTTTCTTTGGAGGTCCTACCTGGCAGCAATGGAGGCCTCCAGACATCTCCTGAGCTCCAAGGCCCTGTGGCCTGCTGTCCCCCTTTATCTTGGGTAACACGAGCTTCAGCCGTGCAGCCCCCGGGGCCAGCCCATCTCTCCAAGGAGTCTGTTTGCCATGAGCCAACCACACTGTGGAACAGGAGGACAGTTCCCAGTCCTGTCCTGGTGGCTGGTACGCAGGTCACCCGCAGAAAGAGGCGCAAGCTCAGGTGCTGGCAACCCGGGCTGTCCCCCGGGGGCCACTGTGTCCTGGGCCCAGGGTTCCGGCATTGTTCTGTTGGGCGTCATCTGGATGTCGCTGCCATCTTGGCAAAACATCTCGGTTTTGTTTCAGTCAAGAAAAACACAGACGGTCTGCTTCTCTTTATTGAATTGGGCGATATTGGATTTATGGAACTCAACTTTCTGATGACAAAAAAGTTATCTGTGTGGCCAAATAAAGATTAACGAAGCAAAGAGCCAACTCAAAAGGCAATTTCAGCCGCTAATCCACCTCCACGGCCCTTATCGCGCCCGGGGACGGTGTCATCTGCGGGCTCGCGCTATCAAGTGCCCTTTGGATTTTTCTTAAACTAACATTAGTAAATTGCATATAAATTTAATCTCAGCTAAAAGGTAAAGATAGCCCAGAGCCAAGGCCAAGGCCACGGCCCAGGGCAATGCTGTGGTTTATGTCCCATCAGACACAAACGAGAAGGAGAAAATATGGTCTCTCGACTAATCAATTACATTTGAGTAATTGATCGTATATTATTATTGATGAAAGCCCATAATATGTGAGTTAGGAGGGAGTGGGTTCTCAAAAGATTCGATTTGTATATGAAAATGGATGGGAAAAGATGACTCTCATAAAATCATCTCAGAGTGCTTGATGGTTTCATGCCTGGTGGACACGGGGACTGGTACCAAATCGTTTCTCCCGTCTCGCTGTATAATGTCCACCTGGGAGAGGGGAAATGAACTTTTAGCAGAGAGGAGAGTTGTCACAGGCTCTGCCTGGGATGGTCAAGTCATTGTCACAGAGAAAAGAGAGAGAGGAGGTGGCCACACAGCCTCAGAGGGCAACACTCATGGACCATTCAAAGGAAAGGCGGGTCCCCTGGCAGGAGTGCTTTCACACAGTGGGAACCAGGAGCGATGGCTTTCCTGAGGGGACAATCTTACCCTCTCTGAAGGCAGCGAGCAAAGGCTGTGAGATCGGCCACCGGGACGCTGGAGGGGAGATTCGGGTTGGGCAGTGGTGTCTGGAGACAACCTTCAAGGCGGTTTCAAGAATCAAGAGTCCGGAGGCTCATAAATGCCCAGACCAGTGCTGGAATTGGCTGGAAGGGTCCTGAGTAGGTCACGGCAAAGTCCTCACTCTTCAAACTCCTGGTCACCGGTCGTGTTCAACTCCCATCCATTTCCAGGGTGAGCCGCCCCCAACAAAATCTCCCCTGCCTCCACAAGCAGAACTGCACTTTCCAGAAAAACAGAGGCCAGAGGCGACGAGGGTCTTCACTTCCTGACTTCGGCTGGACTCTCCAGCAGGGTCTCACGGGCTACTCACCCTCAGCCCCTGCACACCCACACTCACTCCTTTCCCAACTCAGGGAGGGCTCGGGAAACGCCTGCCACAGAACTGTGCCAGTCCCCCACTTCTGGAGAATAAGCACCCTCCCTAGAGCCCTCTCTGTAGCCCGTTGAAAGCCAGTACCCTGCTTCCCTCTCAGGCAGGTTGGGAGAGCCAGGTCAGTCCCCCAGCCCAGCCTCCGTCGCTCTCCAGAGATGTCCTTGACAAATCTCTGGGACTTCCGCACTTCCAGAATTCAGATTCCTTTTCCAGTTTTCATCCTATTTCCCATTCACCCATTCGTGTCATTCGTTCATTGCCCGGTGAGCATCAGCGTGAGCCAGGCTCTCTGCTGGGACCCAAGATGCAGAGAAAGACACGGCTCCCCTTCCCCCGCAGAGCCACAGGTCGGCAGGGACCACAGACCACAGAAGGTGCCCCTTAAGGTCTGCCACGCACCCCAGATGCACCCCAGACCCTCTCCCGAATTCTCTGTAAACGCTCTCAGCCCGGGACATCCCACACAGCTGTCACCTGGTTTCACTCCCTCAGCTCTGCAAGTCCCATCCTCGTCTCTCCTCTCTTCCTTCTTTACAAATTCACATAACACAGAACTCACCATTTTCAACACTTTGAAGTGCAATCCATTAGGTGCTAGTATATACACAGGGTGGTATGACCATCACCACTATCAATTCCAGAAACCCCCAGACCCATTACAGTCCCTCCCCACCCCCAGAAGAGGCTTTGCTGCATGACCAAGAACCCCCAGAGAACGGGTCACCACGATGGACATTCATTGCTCCCCAGCCCCAGCGTCCATGTTCCAGTTGCTTCTCTCATACAAGGATCTGCTCAAGTCACCTGCTTCTCCTTGGTTAATTTCGTCCGGTTACATTTCTATTTTAATATATGTTGTATACTTAATTTATATTTTTCTAAGAGCCCATCTCTTTTTCCTTGATCTTTGATTTTTTTTTTTGGAAGAGTTATATGAAGTTATAGAAAGAGCTAAATAAAGGTTCTTTATTTTAACTTTATTTTGAACCTCTTCCTGATTTCTAGTGACATCTCTCTTTCTGTTCTTCATCATGTCTCTTTTAGTCTCCTTAACCGGGTTTCTGAGGGGTGTGTGTCTATTTTGTGGGTCTTTTTAAAGAACCAGCTCTGGGTTTTATAAATGCGTTCTACTGTTTTCGCTTGTTCGCTTTCTACGTATTTTATTTCTTCTTTCCTCTCTGTCATTTCTTCTCTTTTTTCCCAATACTTTCTTAAGATATATGCCGCTCCCTTTATTTTTCTTCCTTCTTCTTCGAGACGGAATGTATTTAAGGTTTCCGTTGTTTTCCGTGAGGCACTTTCCTTTGCAGCGTCCTCAGGTTCATTGCTAATTTCAGTTTCCATTTCCCTTTAGCTCCAAGGTCTAATTCTCTCCCCAAGCCTGTTCACCTCTTTTCCCATGGTAACAGAGCCTTCCTTTTTTGCTGGTCACAGTCCTACCCAGAATAAAAACCGCATCTCCCAGCATTCTTTGCAGGAGGTACGTCCATGTGACCACATTGGCCAATGGGGTGTGAGCAAAAGTGGTGGGCAACTTGGGGGCCCGTCCTTCCTCCCCCAGCTGGGTACAGATGTGCGGTGAGCTCTTGGGACCCCACGGATGCAGGTCCCCTGCCCTGGGACCCTGGAACAGCGGGATGGTGGCACCCGGGTCCTCACAGGGCATCCTGCTGCCTGTCCACCGCACAGCCTAGACTTTTTTGTTAGAAATACGTGCTAGCCGGGCTCGGTGGCTCAGCCTGTCATCCCGCGCCTTTGGGAGGCTGAGGTGAGCGGAGGCCTGAGCCCGCGGGTTCGAGACCCGCCTGGGCAGCGAGACCTCATCTCTACAATAAATCAAAAAATCAGCCGGGCGTGGTAGCGCGTGCCTGTAATTCCGGCTACTCGGAAGGCTGAGGCGGAAGGATCGCCGGAGCCCAGCAGGTCAAGGGTGCGGTGGCTGGGAGTGGCCACTGCACTCCAATCTGGGTGACAGAGTGAGAGTCCAACTCAAAAAAAAAAAAGAAAAAAAGAAATACGTGCTAAGGTGACCCATTCTGCTGTGGGTTCTCAGCCATCCAGCCAAACCTATTCTCTAAGACTCAGAGAACAGTTTAAGGGTGTTTTTCTTAAAAGGAGCAAGTGTGCATTATACCCAACTTTCTAGAATATGACTGGAGAAAACCTCTACCTTTTAAGCTTCCTTGGGGTTTTCTTTGTAACTAAGTACTTCATCAATGTTAAATAAATGCTTAGTGGGTCTTTGCAAAAAATGTGTAACCTCTATTTGAAGTAAGAAATGTTTTATCCATCTATTAAAGTGAGCTTGCTGATTTTGCGGTTCAGTTTCTCTAAAAGAGGATCTATTTTTCTATTTTCTCCTAAATTGGTCTGATCCTGAAACGGTGCCTTGCCATTCCTACTGGAATCTTGCTTTTCTTATGCTCTCTTCGTATTTTTAAACAAGTTAGCTTTATAGAGTTAGCTGTGAGATTAATTAGTGTCTCATACAGATTTATTATTTTATCGTAGTCACACTTTTTAATTGTTTGGAATGTCTCTCTTTCCACGTAATTTTTTTTTTTTTTTTTT
>NW_007249823.1:30502-42506 GCF_000164805.1 Carlito syrichta | reverse complement strand
GGCTGATTTTTGATTTATTGTAGAGATGAGGTCTCGCCAAGTTGCCCAGGCGGGTCTCGAAGCTGCGGGCTCAGGCAATTCACTCACCTCGGCCTCCCAAAGCGCGGGATGACAGGCTGAGCCACCGAACCCAGCTGATGTTTTGATCTTCAATCCCCGTTTCTCTGTACTAGAACAAAAACCCTTCCTTCCCTTGCCTTCATGGGCTGGGCATCTCCTGGCACCCCTTTATTTTCAGCGTCATTTATCACTGCCTCATTTAAGCGTGCTTCTTTAAGACACATCCAACTTGTGGGGTTGTGTGTTTGCTTGTTTTTCGACGCAAAGTCTCACCCCGTTGCCCGGATAAAGTGCAGGGGCGTGATCACAGCGTACCAGGGCATCGACGTCCTGGGCTCAGGCGATCCTCCCACTTCAGGCATGCCACCGTGCCCGGCTAAAACACATTTTTAAGCCCAGTCTGGTTGTCTTCAAACAGGGGTACTCAGCCTGCTCACATTTTCAGCTGGCTTCCCTCTTTCCCCGCTGAGACCTGTGCTTGGTACTTACGCATCCTTGTGTCCACCGTGCCCTCATCTAGGGGTTGACACCGTCCGCCTTCTCCTTGTCGGACTCTCCGGGTGAAGGTGCTTCCTCGATCCACCAGGGGTCGCTTTTCCTTTCCCAACCTCAAGTTCAAACTCCCAGTTCTGCATTGAAGGGACTCCAAACACCCTCCACCAAGGACCGGCAACTGCAAAGCCTTGCCCCGGGGGTGCACACCCCCTACAAGCCCCTCGTCTGCACCGTACCTGACCCCCTGGCGGGACTTCCCACCAGTTCACCCACCGGGCCTGGGAGGCGGGTCCTGGGACGTTTTTCTGCTCGTGGCTCCTTATGTCATACTTAAGTCACACGTCTCCATCGGTCTGTCATCGCCCTCAGTCCTCCAAGGATCATAGCAGGACAACCCCTGCATGGCTAAGCACACAGCCCAGCCTGAAGCCTGTGTTTCCAGTTCCCACCACCCTGGCTGTGTGACGACGGACAAGGAACTTAATTTCACCTCTCTGTGTCTGCGGAACGGGGGTGACTCTAATTCATCTCTCATTGCTGAGAGGGAACAAATTAAATGAGCTCAGACAACACTGTAAGCCATGCCTGGATAGAAAGAACAGTCTGTGGGCAACACCTATCATCACATTGTTTACCGTTATTAGTAGTAGTAGTAATCTTGGGGTGTAGTGGTATCAGGTTAGAGCCTCTTCTCTGAACACTTTGTAGACAGCAGCCTGTCACCCTTTAGCTTTCAGTTACAAAGGAGTAGTTCAATGCCAACCTGAAGTTTTTTGTCTTTTTAAGTTTTTATTGAGCCGTGATTTCTGGCCTTTTCCTTTGAGTTCAGGAATCAACCTATACCTAATGGTGTGTCTTTTTGCACAAAATGTGTAACCTCTATTTGAAGTAAGAAATGTTTTATCCATCTATTAAAGTGAGCTTGCTGATTTTGCGGTTCAGTTTCTCTAAAAGAGGGTCTGTTTTTCTATTTTCTCCTAAATTGGTCTGATCCTGAAACGGTGCCTTGCCGTTCCTACTGGAATCTCGCTTTTATTATGCTCTCTTCATATTTTTAAACAAGTTAGCTTTATAGAGTTAGCTGTGAGATTAATTAGTGTCTCATACAGATTTATTATTTTATCGTATTCACACTTTTTAATTGTTTGGAATGTCTCTCTTTCCCATGTAATTTTTTTTTTTTTTTTGAGTTGGAGTCTCACTCTGTCACCCAGACTGGAGTGCAGTGGCCGCTCCCGGCCACCGCAGCCTCGACCTGCTGGGCTCCGGCGATCCTTCCGCCTCAGCGGAATTTTGTCTTATCTGGAATTTTGTGATCCCTTCCAACCTGCAGGCAGGGGTACTTCATTTGCTCAAAGCAAAATTTGATAATTTGTTATTTCCTTCCCAGTTATTCGCATCTAGGGCTGCTGGACCTGTGCTCAAAACCTCTCTTCTCACGATTCCCAGGGTGACCCTCTTGTGCTGCTTTTCAAGTTACTCCTGCACCTGGTCACCTCAACACGGATTCTGGGCTCAGAGACACAATCCTCTCCTCGGTTCGATGGGTTAGGGTTTACAGATCGTGAGTCTTGCTCCAGACATTTGCCACGCCGCCCTCGAATGCATCTGTTTGTCCCTTCGTTGTCACGTTTCAAAGGGTGACCATCTCCAGAGGCCGCCGTCCTGGGGACAGCTCCCCTGGCTGCTGACCTGTCCACGTGTCTCCCTGGACAGCTGCTGACGGGGTTGTGGTCCTGCTGCAGATTGTAGCCTGGTCAGTTCAGCTGCCAGGACTGGGGAGAGCTGACACACTGACCTTATGTCCCCGGTGGGCTGTCTCCCAGAACAAACAGAGCCTCAAAAAACAAGCCTAGACCTTGCTGAGCATCGTGGGTGGCTGCAGCTGCTGTTTCAAGCCCATTATGAGTGTGCTGTGGACAAGCATCTCCATCATCATCCCTGCCCTGTGAGCTCTAGGACTCCCTGCACAGGAGAAAGGGCTGCTTGGGATTGGGAACTGGAATATGAACTCTGTTTTCCCAGGAAGAAGAATCGCCTGTCCAGCTCTGCCCGCCACCAGGATGTCTGGGGCCTGAAGCAGCACAGAGCCCGGTGCTCAGGCTATGTTCTCCAAATGCCAGTTCCCACACAAGTGGCCCCTAGGTATTGAACAGGGCGGGATCCCCAAGGAATGCGAGGCTAGTTCCAGAATGGGGCCATGCAGTGGGAATATGCGTGCTGTTGCACACTGCATCCAGGGAGGTCAAGGGAGACAAGGTGTTTAAAGGAGAGGTGAGGCGGCTTAGACAATTGTCTTGGGATAATTAGCAATTACCCTTGCTACAGGGGTGATGCCAGTCCGAGGCTGGGGAGATGGCTGCTGGGCCTATGTCCTCACAGAAGTGGTATGTGTGGTGTGTGTGTGTGTGTGTGTGTGTGTAAGGCAGCCATGGTCTCAGTTTTTGCAAAGTCCTTGGGTGACAGTTGTGTCACCAGGTGCATGAGAGTGAGAACCCTCCCTCCGTGGCCTTCCCCAGCTCTGCACACCTGGGGTTTGTTATAAACAGTATTGACTTGGCCGGACTGGGTGGCTCAGCCTGTCATCCCAGCACTTTGGGAGGCCAAGGCGAGTGGACTGCCTGAGTCTGCGGGTTCAAGACCCGCCCGGGCAACTTGGTGAGACCTCATCTCTACAATAAAATAAAAAATGGTCAGGCTGAGGCGGAAGGATCCCCAGAGCCCAGCAGGTCGACGCTGGGGTGGCCATGAGCGTGCATGCCACTGCACTCCAGCCTGGGAGGAGTGAGACTGCAACTCAAAAAGCAAACAAAAAAACACTATTGGCTCCATTTTGATTCTGGCAACTTCCACACTGGAAGCCAGGGAACCGGAAAATAGGGAACTGGCAAGGGAGGCCCGGCCATGGCACCTGCTGGAATTGAGGACATGGCCGGGGCTGCTCAGGTTTGACCAAAAGGATGAGGAGCTCCCAAAGGGGTGCCTGGGGGTGACAAGCACAGGAAGTGCCACCGTCCCCACCCAACCCCTTCACTCCCTGCCCTCCCCCGCCCCCACACAGCCCTTTCCAGGGCTTCACCTCGCACCCCAGCCGCAGGCTCTTCTTCTGTAGACCACATGAGCGGCAGGAGAGAATGAAACTGAAGCTCCAGTGAGGGCCTCACGCCATTCCCCCTGGAGGGCCTAAGTGGCCACCGCACACTCTGGGTCCTGGCAGTTTGCACAAGCTGCCTCTGCGGCACCCACTTCCGGAGAAAGAATCAGGGCCCTGACCCGCAGGACTCGAGGGGCTCAGGGGACCTCTGCACCGTGCCCTGTACACAGTGGTGTCAACCTTTGAACCACTAGGCCCTCGGGTGAATGCAGGGCGTGGGGCTCTGAATGCTGTAAGATGTTCCACAAATGCCGTACACCATTGTTGGAAGCTCATGTGCCTTGCTGCCAGGTTGACAAAACGTCTCCACCCGGTGCCGGACACGTGTTCACTCTTTTCGGCCATGCTGTGAACCTTGACACCTCTGTGCCGGGGCATGGCTGCCAGGAGGCCATGAGATGTGGCCGGGGACAAAGGTGGGGACCATGTTGTCACTCGGTGGAGGTTGAGACGCTGCTCAGAGCGAACCTCCATTTCCGTAGGGGCTGACCCTGCCCAGGCCTGGAGCACTGGAAATTAGGGGGCAATGGCCGAGGCAGGAGCGAGTGTTACAGATGGTGCCCTCGGTTGTGGGCAGAACTGTGTCCCCTCAAGTTCATATGTTGACGTCCTTTCCCCAGCACCTCGGAGTGTGACCTTATTGGGAGACAGAGTCTTTGTAGAGTTAGCCAAATTAAAACAAGACCCTGAGGGTAGACCCTAACCTAAGAAGAGGAAATTTGGATGCAGTGACATACTTAGAGGGAAGTGGTGGACAGCCAGAGAAGATGGCCATCAACAAGCCGAGGAGAGGCCTTGGGACCCGCCCAGCCAACTCCTGGATCTTGGGCTTTGGACTCCAGGGCTGAGACAATACGCCTCTGCTGTTGAAGCCGTGGCCTGTGGTGTTTGTTACGCAGCCCTTGCTGACTGATCCACTTTCTTTGCCAGCATTCTCTTCTTAGGCTACATAAGGCCTACCTGGTCGATCCCAGCACCAGTAGACCTGCCTGGTAGTGAGATGGACCGAGGGATCCCTGTGGAAAGCTCAGGACCATGGAGGGGCTCTGGGCCCGAGAAAGGATGAGAGCAGGGCCAAGAAAGACCCACCCCCTGGAGCCAGGCCTCACGCGGGCCTCTGAGTATGAGCCCTCGGACCATGCCCCGGGCCAGGCTCTGGCCATTTCTCCTGCCCTCAAGGCCCGGACTCTGCCTTGGGGTCACCTGCCACTCACCCCCACGCTCCCACCCAGGCCCCGACACAGAAGCTTCAGTGGCAGGGTCCAGAGCTCAGCTCCTCGTGGCCTTGGACCCGCCCCACCTCCCAGTCTCGGTTTCCCCGTCTGTGAAGTCGGGTCAAGGTGGGTTTGAGAAAGGCCAACCCTGGGGCTGGACCCGGACCCACGGCTCCAACCAACCTTGCATGGCACTTTCGCCCTCATGGTGAGCCCAGGTTGCCCTGTGGGGCCAGGCCAGGGCCACGCCCGCTCACCTCCCCCTCTCCCTGGCGGGCACCATGCAGAGCGACTCCTTGGGGTTGAAGGTGGATAAAAAACACTTTAATAAAACGGCAACGGCTGTGTGTGGCGTCTGTGCGGACAAAACCAAGAGCCAGGAGCAGGACGCAGACGGGGCCTGGGTCTCCACCTCTGGGCAGGGGCGAGGCTAGTATTTGAGCAGCCAGCGAGGCCTGTGCGGGCTCAGAGACGTGAAGTAAGACCACCACCAGGGCTTACTCCCGCCGCCCGAGGGCTGCCTGCGCGCCGCCAGGGGGTCCAGGCCAGGCTCCGCGGGCTCCCCCCGGGGGCCAGCCCCGCCCAGTGGGTCGTGAGGCCCAGTCCTCCGAATCCCCTGATGGAACTTCTTGGGGCCCGTCCCCAGAGGCTGGAGAATGAAGTCTACACGGCCAGCCCTCTTCATCCGGGTGGGGATGGTGACTTTCTTGATGACCTTGGAGTAACCAGGGGCGTGGGCAATGACAATGTGGGACCCTGGGGGCAGCAGTCTCCAGTAGTCACCATCTGGGGCTATAACCAAACAGAATAAAAATAGTTCTTACCAGGACTGTAGACCCAGCCTTGGGATGATGGGTGCTGCCTGGGGGTGGGGAGAGGGTAGCACCGAGGGCAGACAAACCCCAAATTCACACTTGCACTGCATGAACCTGAAATATCCTTCCCATCTCTTTCCTCTGTCAAACTCCTATGCATCTCTCAAAACCCTGCTTAGACACTCCCCTTCTCTGAAGCCTCAGTGACCAGCCCAATCCCCAATACCCAACCCACACAGTTAGCAAGTCTCTCTCTTCTCTGGACTGAGTCTCTGCCAGTAACACTGTAACCCCCTCTTTTACTCAGCTGTGAAATCCCTGAGCCCACACTGGGCTAGACACACCAGCTTACCAACTTGGAGATATAAACAAACAGGTGTGTGCACAGAGGCCGCTCCCTCCAGCCGCCTTGGAGAGGGAGGCTTTCCCTAGGAACACAGAACTCGCCTCCCAGCAAGCTCTTCCTGGGGCGAACGCTGCCCAGACACAGCGCCCACAGACCCGGGCCCCTGCTCACCCTCCCGGCTGGTGACTGGCAGCCTGGGGTGAACTGAGTGCTGGAGGGAGCCTTCCGCCCGTGTGGACGCGGCCCCAGGGACAGCGGGAGGCGCTCACCTGTGGTGATATCGTGGCGGATGCCTTTGACTGAGATGCGGGCGTTTTTGACCGGCTTGCCGAACTTGTCCATCACCACACCCTTGATGCCCCGGTGCACCTGGGGAGACAGGAGAGGATGCGGGGAGGGCGCCAGCTGGCCAGGAACACGACAGGCGCCACCCAGCCGGTTCCCCGCCGGCTCCTTGGCATCCAGGTCCCCGGGGAGCTGCCCGGTCTGCCCATCTGAATAAGTTACTGCCCTCAGTTTCCTCCCAGCCGCCAACCCCAGCACGTTCTTGGTTTGCAAATGACCCTGTGGTTCTGCCCGGGGTCTGGCTGACTCCTCCCGGCTGCCCTCCTGCCTCCCCGGGCACCGCAGGGCTCTCTGGCTCCCTCTGAGCTGAGGCTCCCAGGGACAGCGGGGACACCGGCGGGGACACAGCCAAAGCCCAGGCCCTGGCCACGGCAGCGCGGTTCCCCACCTGTACACGGGACAACACGCCTGCCTGGTGTCTCTGGAACAAGGAGCAGCGCATGGAGTGCTGGGTGCAGCTGCCTACCCTGGCGTGAGTGGGTCCTGAGCTTAGAACTCCCAGCGCACGCCCCGTGGCTCCTACACTGTCCAGCATTCATACACCGAGGAAAGCACCCCCCAGAGCTGTCTGAACACCCCCGCCTATCTTCTAAGCAACTGATCGGCGATCAAAGGGCCTTGCTCCAGTCGACAGAAGCAACCTGGGGTCCCAGGGTCACAAAGGTCATGCTGAACGAGAGCGGAAAACCTGGAGGGAAGGGGGATTCCGTCCAGTGAGGCTGTGCCAGCATCCCTGGGGTGCAGTCCTGGCCTGGCTCACTACCCAGGGCTCAGGGTTAAGGCAGCCGACAGACCCCTTGGGCATAGGGCTCTGAGCCAAGCCCCGCCGTGCTTCTAGGAGACCGTGAAAATTGTCTTTCTTTAAAAAAAAAACGAATTATTATTATTTTGCTAGAGACAGGGTCTTGCTATGTGGCCCAGGCTGGTCTCCAACTCCTGTCCTCAAGCCATCCTCCCGTCTCAGCCTCTTCAAGTGCCGGGATTACAGGCATGAGACATCACACCCAACCAGGTCTCACTTCTTTTAAAATCAGAAGCGAGAAACCAGACTTTTAGGTGGAAGAGAATGTTTTCACATCGACTCCTCTTTATGCCAACAGTGGTAAAAGCATAAACGCTAGTACTTCGTAGGGAGGAAGGAGTCCAGGTGAGCAGAAGCCTGGGCTCAGAGGACCCCCACGCATCCCTGGTGATGGAGCCACCTTTGTCCCGACTCTGGAACAAGGAGATGACCGACTCTGCCCCGGGACTCCGGACCTCAGACAAACCATTTGCTTCTTTGTGTCTCAGTTTCCTCAAATGCAAAATATGTATACATGGGCTGGGCTCGGAGGCTCAGCTTGTCATCCCAGCACTTCGGGAGGCTGAGGCGAGTGGATGGCCTGAGCCCGCGGGTTCCAGACCAGCCCGGGCAACTTGACGAGACCTCGTTTCTACAATAAGTAAAAAATTAGCCAGGTGTGGTAACGCGTGCCTGTGGTTCCGTCTACTTGGAAGGCTGAGGCAGAAGGATCGCCGGAGACCCGCAGGTCGACGCTGGGGTGGCCGTGAGTGTGCCACAGTACTCCAGCCTGGGCGACAGAGTGAGACTCCAACTCAAAAAATAAATAAATAAAATAAAATAATGAAGCCTGGCTAGGCGCGGTGGCTCAGCCTGTCATCCCAGCACTTCGGGAGGCCAAGGCGAGTGGACTGCCTGAGCCCATGGGTTTGAGACCAGCCTGGGCAACTTGGCAAGACCGTATCTCTACAATAAATCAAAACACTGGCCGGGCATGGTGGCACGTGCTTGTAGTTCCGGCTCCTTGGAAGGCTGAGGCGGAAGGATCCCTGGAGCCCAGCATGTCGACGCCAGGGTGGCCGTGAGAGTGCCGCTGCGCTCCAGCCTGGGCGACAGAGTGAGACTCCAACTCAAAAAAAAAAATGTATCAATGAAGCCAGCGCAGGACCCACGATTCGGCAGATGCTGGACTCGTGAGACTTGGCCGGCAGCTCTGCCTGCCCCTCCGTGTCCATGCTCACCCTCTTGGCTGAACCGGCCAGGTTTCCAGCCAGCCAGGTATCCGCAGAGCTGACATTCAGGGGACTTGCCTGTGTGCAGTGACGTGCACTTGGAGCCCGTTGGCGGCTCTGGGTCCTCATCCTCCTCCGCTCCTGTTTCCACCCACATGGTCGCAGTGAGAAGGGATCCTGCCACCCCTCCCCCGTTGCCTGGTGATGGGCTGTCTCCCTCCTCGCCCTTCCGTTTTCCTTCCCAGCTCCATAAATCCTTCACGCTAGGGAAGGGGGTGGCAGGTCGGAGGCGTCACCCCCATTTCTCTGGCTGACGTTGCCCATAAAATACCAAAGCCTCTTCCCGGGCGACACCCATCTCGGCGATTGGCCTTTCGTACAGCAGGTAACAGGGCTCTGCCTGAAGCCCTGGCGTTTGGGAATGGCGCCTCTGCCGGGGCCCAGGGGAGGGCCTTGGCTCTCGGGCTGAGGTGGCACACATCGGACGCCCGCGCCCGCTTCGTGCCAGGCTGACGCCAGTGTTGGAGGCCACGTGAAGGCCAGGACACGTGGAGTCTGTGATGAGCACATTACAGGAGAGAGGGTGTGACTGGCCACCACTTGCCGCCTTCTTGGGCTTGTGCCCTCTTGGACTTGTGACCTCTGTCTGGACGTTCTTGTCCGCGTGTCACGGCTTGGTGGAGTTCTCTGAAAGAATCTCTCGCAGACTCTTATGTGGAGGTAGTGAGGCGATCAGAGCTTAAGAGGTAAGGCTTCCCTGTGCAGGAGGTGATGGTCCCTCCTACCCTGAATGGCACCTGAGCCCCCTCTGCTTAGAATACCATCACCAGCTTCCTCACCAGGCCAGCTCCTTCTCTCCCTTCAAGACCCAGCTCACACTCCTCCTCCTCCTCCAGGAAGCCCTCCTTGACAACCAGTCGCATCGCAGACCCCCCAGAGCCCCACAGCCCCGGGCTCCCCCCCTCCCATCCCTGGCCTCACTTTTACCTCCCCCGTGCACACCTGAGAGCAGGCCTGGGCACCCAGGAGACCCTCACGCAGCATCCGCCTGCACTGGGTAGGTTCAGTCCTGCCCTCACCCTTGGTGGGAGCGTCATCTTCACGCCACGCCGGGTGGGGGGGATGTGGAGCTTCCGGCCGGGAAGGAGAGTTGGCTAGGCCGCCCCCTCCCCTCCCAACTCGGGGGCGAGGCAGACACCCACAGAGGCCTGGTCAGGATCACTGGGCACGCGGCCTCCATTGGCCCGGACAGACTCGATCCTTATCGGGCGGCCGCGCCCAGCCCGCAGGGGCGTCATCTCCCCGCGGCCAAGCGCCCGGCCCGGCCTTCCTTCCGCAGCTCGTGGCCCACCGTAAATCTTCCTCTCCCAGGACCTCATGCGCAATGTCCACGGAGCACTGCCAGCTCCACTTAAGACTGCTTGAAACTCATTTTCGCCAGACGGCCGTCAAATGAAACGAGCGCAGGGTCTGGTCCAGAGCCGTTATCAGATCACGAGACTCACCCCGGCCCAAGAGGTCACCGGCACAGCCATAAATAGCAAGTTAGCGTCCGGGGCTGGGCCTATCTGGGCCCAAGCTCTGGGCGGTCTTTGGGCCACGTTGGGCAGGCCTTCACTCTCTGACCCTCTGTCTCCTCCTCTGGCTGTCTCTCAGCCACTGCCAGCCACAAGCATGAGCCCAGGTCGGCCCAGGGGCTCCGGGCCAGCTCCGCCCTGCCCTCGAGCCCTGTCTGCCGCCCAGGACTGGCATCAGGATCGATGTCGTGTGTAGGTGGCGCCAAGGGAAGAGGCTGGGCCCCCTGCCCGCCTGGCGGCTCCTGGCGTTCATGTTTCTCTCTAAGGGCTGTTTCTCCCTGGCTGTCGGTACCTACGTGCAATTGTGTGGCTTTTGAAAATGCTCAGGGAAAACAACAGTAGGGTCTGCTTCAAGACGTGGTTCTCTTCCGTGTGGCACCCGCTTCCCTCACGGGTCCTCCAGCACCTCCGTGAGCCATGCTGGGAGAGCCGGACACTGGCATCCAGCCCGCACCTGACACTGCTCGTCCAGAGACGCTGGCTCTGGGTCAGTGAGGGGGTTATTTTTGACACTCTCTCAGCTGTCCCCACTCACCACCCCTTGCCTGCTTCTGGGTGTCCCAGTCCCAAGACACGGTGACCTCTGAGTCGGGCCATCCTGCCCGGCCTGGCCTCTGACAGCCTCTTCCTGCCTGGGCCCTCCCCTTTGAGGTCCCACAGCCCGGTCTGGGCCATGGCTGTCCTGCTACCCAGAACCCTTACCCCCATAGCTCCTCCTACACAGTGCCCAGTGCATCCCAGGGCTCTGCTCCTCACCCCAGCCTCAGGGGCCCTCGCCGATCTCAGCGGCGTTCCAGCACCCACCTCCCCCCCTGGAGTTCCAGCACACACCTCCCCCCTCCTCAAGCTCTCCCTGTCCTGTTGCCTGATTCCTTCTACTCTCTTCTTCTTCCAGACAAAGCTCAATGGCCCCCTCCTCCAGGAAGTCCCCACGGCCTCCAAGGCCGGGTCAGGTGCCTCCCCTGGGCTACTCTTGTTCAACTGTACTCCTTTAGGCCATGAGAGCCTTGTGCGTGGGGACTCTGATGATACGCCCTGTCCCTGGCACTCCAGCAGGCATGCAGGACAGCCGGCTGGTAGGTCTCCGGTCATGCAAGGATGGTGAGTTAGCTCATGCAGAGTGAAGGTGAAACAAGTGGCTGCACGCATGTGTGGAGCAGTGAGACCCGCCCTGCCAAGTCCAGCTGCCTCGGGGGCCCATGTTCTTCCTACCACCCCACCCCCAGGCCTTGGCCGGGTCAGAGTGCTAAGGTCACGGGCACTCACCATCTCCACGAAGTTCAGGAGCGACTCCTTATTGTGCTGCCAGAGTGTGTAGAGGGCTTCCTCGGGCGGGAACTTCACACAGCCCAGCTCCACCGTGATCTCAAAGCAGTTGCTGTGCAGGTAATTGAAGTCGGACATGCCTGTGGCACAGGGGCAGCACGGGTGTCAGGGGCACCGCCCACCTGCCCCCGTGGGCAGGAAGGACAGGTGAGGGGAGCGGTCCTGCCAGCTGCGCCACTATCTCCGTGTCCAGGGCCCAAACAGCTCTGAGGGATGTGGCATTGTCCCCACTCTGCAGATGGAGGCCCGGGGCATTGAAGGACCGTGCCCCAGGTCACAGAACAGAGAGGGCCAGGGCTGGACCCTGAGCCCAGGCGGGTTGGTGGCAAAGTCCACAGAATGAGCCAACCCTTTCTGCTGGCCCTGGGAGCAAGGGGAGACCCAGCTCCGCCACCAGGGCTTGGACCCGGAGCAAGTCCGCCCCTTGTCTGAGCCCAGTGCCCTCAGGTGTGTTGGGCGGGGGGAGGGGTGGCGGGCAGGGAGGGGCACAGGGGCCCGCGGGACCAGCCCTGCAGGTGCCCCCAGGGCACAGGGGCACACCTGCACCCACACTGCTGCTGGTGATGCCGTCCCTGGGCCAGTTTAGCAAATAGAAATGCAGATGGGCCGGGCTCGGTGGCTCAGCCTGTAATCCCAGCGCTTTGGGAGGCCAAGGTGAG
>NW_007249823.1:17729-29939 GCF_000164805.1 Carlito syrichta | reverse complement strand
GTTGAGGCTGCAATGGCCGGGAGCGGCCACTGCACTCCAGTCTGGGTGACAGAGTGAGACCCTGACTCAAAAAAAAAAAGAAAGAAATGCAGATGCCCAGCTAAAGTTGAGTTTCAGAGAAACAGATACAAATTTCATTTAAATGTGTCCCATAGGTATTCTTATAGGGTAAGTCTATCCCATACATGGGAACATACCAGTCCTAAGAAAAAAAAACTTCACTATCCCTCTGAAATCCCAGTTTAACTGGGGTTCCAGGGTTTCATCCGACAACCCTACTTAACCCATAAAAGCTAAGGCACATCGGTCACAGTGGGAACGTGACATGGGGGTCCAGCTCGTCCACGACAGCTGCAGGTCTTATTTCTTAACAGGACGGTACTAAGACTCAAACCAGCCTCCGCCTCACTACTTGCCCCCCTGAGCGGAAATTTCCCATGGGCCTCATGACATGTCCTTGAGGATCTCCAACCTTCCCGATGCTGGTTCCCAGGAAAAGGCAACTGAGCGAAGGAGCCCGCCCCCTCCCAAGCGCCGCCTCACACTTGCCCCCACCCCGGCCCCCCCCTCAGGGGCCGCACCTCCCGTGAAGCTGTACCAGTCCGCCCCGTTGATGATGCTCCCCCTCTTCAGGAAGTTGCCCCCACACCTGTTCTCCGACCTGTCCATCATCATGGGGTGGACGTCGGCGTAGGCCCTGGCCAGCAGCTTGAACATCTGCAAAGGAGACGGGGAGGGGGGTTTCCTGCCAGGCCAAGACCAAGAGGGGGGCTTTGCAGAATGCCCTCAGGGCGGGGGGGCAAAGGGGTGAGGACAAGCCCCAAAGAGCACCTGCAGCACAGAGAGGAGAGGGAAGCGGTGACCAGGCACAGGACATGGTTTGTGCAAAGGCCCAGAAGAGGGTCACCGGCAGTTTGCCACAGCCAGAGCTCTGGGCAGGTGCAGTGGTCCCGGGGTGATCGCCGGGTCCCTGGCCACAAGGTGTGGGCTTTCTCGCGAGAGAGGCACACTGAAGTGGTGAGGGCGGGGTGTGCGAAGGTCTCCGTTCATAAAGCACTCTGGAAGAACAAGGTGGCCCAAAGGCACTGCTACTCCAGAGGAGGGGTGCGAGTGGGGGAGGGAGGCTGTGAATTAAGCTAGGCTGTGGGGGCCGCTGGGAGCAGGGCAGCGGGGAACTGCCCAGGGACACAAGCCGAAGGCCGCGGAGAACCAGCCAGCCCAGCCCTGGCTGGGAGCCCTCGGTAATCTCAGCTACGCTGGTTCCCAAGGGGGTGTGGACAGGGCAGGAAGAGATCGGCGGACAGGATGCAGCTTGAGTCCAGCTCGGAGCAGGATTCTGGCAGAAGGACAGGTGTGGGCGCCATGGTAGTTTGGGAAGCGTATGATGGGCCCCCAGCCAGCCCTCTCCTGACACACCCCTGCCCACTCCTGCCTCCCAGGGGCTCTGAGTTGCACAGAGACGGCTGCTGGCTGTGTGGGCACAGGACTATCGATCTGTGATGGACGGCTGTTGGGAGCAGCTTGTTTCTCTGACTCTGGTGGGACTCGGTGAGGTGCGCTTTGCCCCAGGGACTTCTTCAGGCATCTGGCTCTGGGGCAGAGACGGGAGCCGGCGCAGAGGAGCCCCTGCTGCCTGGGGGGATGCCTGCCTTGCCCAGGGCTGCCTGCTCTTTGAGGGCACAGGGGCCCAGGCCAGGCTGGCAGTGGAGGCCACCCACAGTGGGACGCCCCCTGAGCTCGGAGCGCAGGGCCTGGAACCCTTCCCAGCATGGGTGTGTGCTGGCTGCAGGAGAAAATGAGGAGAAAATGCAGGAGAAAATGATGCGTGAGTGAGTGGATGACGGATGAACGGGTGAGTGGAGGAGGGAGGGGAGGAGGGAGGGAGGGGAGGGAGCGATGGACGGCTGAGTGAATGAGCGGAGAATGAATGAATGCAGGACAAGTGATCCCTTGGACAGGGTCACAGTCCCCTTGGCTTCAGGGCAGACTGGGCGCACACGCACACGCGCATGCACACGCAAATGTGCACAAGGCATCCATATGCACGTAGGCACACACATATACATGTACACCAGCCACCCATGCAGGCACGTGCATACACACGCACACGCACACAAGGCATCCATGCACCCATGTGCACACATGCAGACATCTGTACACGCGCACACACGCTCACACATATGCACACACTCGTGCGTGTACATCCAGGCCTCCACGTGCGTGCGCATGCGTGAGAGCCCTTCAGGCTGCCCTCATTTGGCCCTGGCCCTCCTGTCCTCGCCAATTGCTGGCTCCGCCTCCCACCGTCCTCCACCCCAGAGCAGGACGGGCCTGTGCTGGCTGTGGGGCTCCAGGAGGAAAGGGGCTGGGTGAAGCAGGGATGGTGCTTCACCCAGTGAGGGACCAGGTGAGTGGATGATGGTTGGGTGAACGAGTGATGGAGGAGTGAGTGCTGGAGGGAGGGAATGAGTGAGTGGGTGCGTGAGCGAGTGACGGGGTGGGGGGAGGGGTCCCGCCAGCCTCCGTCTCCGTGAAGAGAACAAACAACTCTAGTGGGGAACCCACGCCTGGCGCGTGCAGGCCGGGACGGGTTCCCCCCTCCCCGCTCCTTCCTCTAAGCCCCCTGGGAGGTGACCCTGAGCTGGTCGAGGCCGAGCTCCCGCTTGCAGGCGTCTGGGAGGGCACGAAGGAAGGGCGGCCGGGCCGCGGGGCGGGGGTCTCCAGGGCCCACTCAGGCCCTTCAGCCCAGTCCGTCTGGCCCTGGCCGTCTCGGGCCTCACCCACCCCGCCTCCGCTTCCTCACCCATAAAATGGAGGGGCCAACTCCGTGCCTTCCCGGAAGACCGGCCAGCATGAGCCTCACCGGGGGGCCGGGGGGTGGGAGGACAGTCAGGGCCGGGGGGCTGGGGGCAGGAAGTCACCTTCAGGGAAGAGCGGGGTTGAGGCCCGGTCCCACCGGTCATGGTGAGAGAAACCGAGGTCTGGAGCCAGGCCTGTGTGTGCCCGTGTGTGCACGGACGCCCGTGTGCGTGGGCTCGCCTACAGTCCCAGGTGAGCAGCGGCCTCTCCCACAGGGCCCGCTGACGCCCCAGGAGCCCCCAGGTGAGGCCCAGCGAAGAAGGGGCACCATGCAAGCTGCGGCACTGCCCTCTGCCGACACGACCGGGAACCACACCCTCCTCTCGGTGGGAAAGGCCAGGGTCCCCGCTGGGGGCGGGCAGCTCGCAGAGACAGTGCCGCACTGAGCCTTGGTCCCCACTCAGGAGCTCCCGGGTGGGGTCATGGCGACAGGCAGGGGCAGCCGGCCACAGGGCGCTCAGAGCGGGGAGGGGCTGCTTCCGGGAAGCTTCCTGGAGGAGGGGGCTTTGCTGCCCCACTGGCCAGAGCAGATGCTTCTGGGGGTTCAGTGGCTTCCTGGGCGTCACTGAGCTCGGAGCCCACCCGGCACCCGCTCCGAGGGCACCGCACGCCCCGCCTCCCTCCCTGGCATCACCCACCAGCCTCTCACCTTCTCGTCGGGCGTGGGAGAGAACATCTTCTCCTCCTGGGGGTGCTTGGAGAAGTCGAAGGGATAGGACACCACCAGGTCGCCCCCGTGGAGGCTGGCGGAGAGCACGAAGGGTGTGGTCCGCATCCACTTCATGATAGCCTTCGTCTCGGGGGCCACCTGCCGGGGCACAGGAGGCCACCTCAGGGCTGAGCCTCCCCACGGGCCCCGCCGTGCCCGTGGGCCTCAGAGCCCAGCACGTGCTTGCCAAGGCGCCACCCAGCCAGGGCAGGGATGCTTCGCCAGGACTCAGCGCCCGGCCCTGGGCACTACCAGGGACTCGGGGTTTCCACACGGCGTTCCCTAAATCCCGCCAGCAACCCAGCGAGGAGCTGCCCCATTTCACAGACAGGAAGCCGAGGCTGGCAGAGCCAACTCTCCTGCCCCTGGGGAGGAGGATGCCTGGGGGCCCCCAGCCCCGGGTGGGGGCGGGAGTGGGCGCCGGCAGTTGTGGCTCCTACCTTACCCCACCAGTAGTGCTGCGGGATGGGGATGTGGTCGGTGCGCACGCCGCGGGCCGCCGCCAGCTGGTAGTACTCAGACGTCAGGTCCGGAAAGTTGCGGTTGAGGTCCAGGTTCTGTGCGTTCTGCCTCCCGCTCGTCCACCCGTTGTAGCCGGCGCCCTGAAAGTGCGGGCCGGCCCCACGGGGGTCAGCACGCCCCAGCCTGCGTCTTCCAGACGAGGGGCTGGGCGAGGGGCGGAAAAGGGGCTTTGGTTCCTCTCTGGCTTTGTGGGATGAGCTGGGAGCCCGTGCTGCCCTTGACCTCCCTCCCCTCTGGCCTCTTGGCCTCTTCTGCCCAGCCTCCCTCTGAGTCCTGGGCCTCAGTGTCCCGCATGGGCTGCTCCCTCCCTGGAGGGTCCTGCAATAACTGGCACTGCTCAAGTCCACCTGTTCCAAGAGCTTCCGACCCCCAGCTGAGGCACACAGGCACCGTGACTCCCTTTCCCTCATGATTGTCTATCATAGGAATTGCCTTTTTGTTTTTATCTTTATTTTTAGAGACAGGGTCTTGATCTGTTGCCCAGGCTGGAGTGCAGTGGCTCAGTCACATTTCCCGGAGGCCTCAGACTCCTGGGCTCAATCTGGCCCCCCGTCTCAGCTTCCTGGGTAGCTGGAACCGCAGGCCAAGGCCACCATGCCCAGCTAATTTTATTCTCTTTATGGAGAGACGGGTCTTGAACTCCTGGCCTCATGCAATCCTCCTGCCTTGGCCTCCCTGAGCGCAGAGAGCAAAGGCATGAGCCACCACACCAGACCAAATGCATCACCTTTTGCATACATCTAGCATTACCAGTGGCCGCCCCTTCTGGCTCCCACTCCCGGAAGCAGGACCTCACCAGTGTAGACACCAGCTACCTAGAGGGGTGGGGGCGTGGCGCTACCAGGAAAGCTGCCAGCACATGAACACACGAGGGATGTGGGAGGCAGCAGCCCACGAGGTCTGCATGCAGGAGGGGGTGCTCACCTCGGCAGCTGCCACCTCGTAGCCATCAGGATTCATGGAAGGCAGTAGGTGGATGCGGGTGGTGTTGATCAGGCGCTGGATGCGAGGGTTGCCCAGCAGGTACTCGGAGCACAGGTACTGGGCCAGGTATATGAGCATCTCCCGTCCTGCCACCTCGTTGCCATGGATGTTACCAATGAGCTTCACCTCGGGCTCCACTGGGGAGAAACACAGTGACCTGGAGCATTATTGCAAAGCTCTGGGGTCCCCAGGAGTTCCAGCACCCGTCAGCAAGGCTGCCCGGATGTGCGGGGCTGATTCACACCTGTTCTGATTCAAGAATCTCTGTGTTTAATGAGGACTCATCGGGGTCCTCGCTTCTACTGAGCTCATTTTTATGTCCACTCCTAGTTATTAGCATGACAAATCAAGGATATTAGTCATAAGTAATGTTGTCATTGATCCACATGGATTTCACGGATAGTCACTCTTCGTGTTTGTGTAACAAGTCAAGGGCACACTGGTGCTCAGCTGGAAGGCAATTGACCCTCGTGTGGATGGATGGATGGATGGACGGGTGGACAGATGGATGAGGGGGTGGATGAGTGGGAAATGGATGGACAGATAGCGGATAAACGGGTGACTGGTGGATGATGGATGAAGGAGTTGATGGGTGGATGGATGAATAAATACATGCATGCGGGGATGGATGGGTGACGGATGGATGAATTAATGAATGAATGGGTAGATGGATGCATGCATGGATGAATAAATGGATGGATGGATGAATGGACGGGTGAATGAATGCATGGGTGAATGAATGATGGAGACATGAATGGCAGAATGGGTGGCTGAACAAATGGGTGGATGGGTGCACGGGTGGATAGATGGACAGACAATGGATGGATGAGTCAGGGTGGGAAGGAGAGTGGACCAGGACCTGCAGCCTCACAAGCCACATGACCATGGACAGGTCACTCCTCCTCTCTGAGCCTCACGCAGCTCGCCGGGAATGTCGCGTCTCCCTCTCCAGCTGTGCGTGGCCCGAGGAGCCCCAGGAGTGCAAGGGAGCACCCGTGTGGCTCAGACTCCACATTCTGGGTGTCAATGACTGGGAGTCTTCCATGCCTTGGCCTTCTGCACAAGGGACACCCGTCGCCCACAAGTTCCAGTGCTGCAGAGGAGACCCTGCCTTCTGCCCAGAACATGCTGCGGCTGGAGGGGGGAGTAGAATGGCCGGACAACCTCAGACCCCTGGTGGAAGACAGGGCCTTCGGCTCGTGGGGTCCATGCTGCCCGGCCAACAGGATGAAAACGGGGCCGAGGTGGCCAGCCTAGAAAAGATACCTGAGTCGATTCACCAAGAGGAGATGCCTCTTTCGGTTGCATGTGAGGACCACGGGTCACAAGGGTACTGCTTCTAGGCTGATCCTGTTTCACTAACACACTCACGGGGCAGGTGGGCAGGGGGGCGAGGCGGAAGATTCGACACACTGACCTCCCCCAGGGCCCCCGGACTCGCTCTTGTGCCCTCAATGTTCTCCGTGTCCTTGGAGAGGAGGACCTCCCCACACAGGAAACTGAGGCTGCCCAGCCAGAGAGGCTGGGTGCTCACCGCCACAACCTGGATTCTCAGACATTACCAGCCCGAGTGGTTCCTCGCAACTTGGAGCAGCAAATCACGACCGTGATAAAGTTTGATTTCCTGGCTCGCCCTGCAAGGAGTCAGCTCTCTGAGGGAACAGTCACCCCTACTGTTTTCCACACTTCCCTGTCCCAACTCAAAACAGGATCCAAGCCTGATGTGAAGGGAAATGGACGCGGGTTTTTCAAACAGAAAAGTTGCTTTATTCGTATGGCTCTGTGGTCCCACATTCCCGGAGCAGTTTGGAAAAGCGGAGGTCAAGAACCCAGGCTGGCCGGGCTCAGTGGCTCAGCCTGTCATTCCAGCACTTTGGGAGGCTGAGTTGAGTGGATTGCCTGAGCCCGCGGGTTCGAGACCCACCTGGGCAACTTGGCAAGACCTCTTCTCTACAGTAAATCAAAAAATTAGCCGGGCGTGGTAGCGCGCACCTGTAGTTCAGCTACTTGGAAGGCTGGGGCGGAAGGATCGCCGGAGCCCGGCAGGTCGAGGCTGCGGTGGCCGGGAGCGGCCACTGCACTCCAGTCTGGGTGACAGAGTGAGACTCTGACTCAAAAAAAAAAAAAGAGCCCAGGCCTGAGGGCCTCACAGACCTGCCTGGGGTCTGCTGTGCCAGCACAAGGTAGCATAAAGTGGAGACGCACCGCGCACAGCCACATGTTCCTTCCAAGCTCAGAGGGGCCTTTGTGAACTGCCCGGCTGCTCCTCTCTGACGGATGCCATCAACACCCGAGATGCAGTCCACCTCCCCCATGACTCCCAGACACCCTCACTCTTTCCCCACGAGCCCACATCCCTGCACTGTCTTCTGTATAGATTTCTAGACCGGGTCAGGGTCTCCACGATTACAAAAGAACCTTGTCCCCTCCACCCCCACATTTTCAAGTCAAGGCACATTCTGGGGAAATTCTCCATCTATGCAGCAGCTCCACATGTGCTTTGGGATGTGACCTTGACCCGGGCAGGGCCCCAAGCCCCCTCCCACGCCTAGCACCCCAAGCAGCCCTCGACGTGTGTACCCCAAGGCCCGGGCCCCTCCCGCGGGCCTCACTCAGCTCGTGCTGGCCCGGGCGGCCCGAGAACTCGATGACCAGCAGGTCCTTGCCGTCGAAGCTGCGCCCAATGCTGTAGGTCCTGGCCACGTGGGCGCAGTGGGCGGCCGTGCGCTTCAGCACGCGTGCCATCTGCGTGAAGGAGTGGTGGGCAAAGCGGATGAAGGTGGGTGGCAGCCCCGAGGGCAGCGTCTCAACCGCCTCCAGGCCTCCTGGGGAGAGAGAGGAAAGATCGGTCAGCCTAGGGTCACCATGCACTCGGTCAGCTGCTCTATCTGCCCACCTCCACGGGGGACGCTGGCCGCTCCCAGTGCCTTCCTCCAACCCGCACCTCGAAGCGGCTACGTGGGTGTGGGACCCACGCGTCTCCTAGGACAGCTCTGCTCACCGGTGTTTATGTTTCTCATTACAATCCCACTTGCGTTGGAACAATCTCTACAACCAGTAACAGCACCCAAGAGACGTATAGAGCACAACGCAGTTCCTGATGTTCTTATGCACAGAAGGAAAATGTAGTCGCTTTGGGACATTTGTAAAGTCCAGAACAGCAGACTATGAAGGAAAAGACTTGTCGACTCAGTCCCCGACCCGGAGAAGACCCCCGTCTGGACTGCTGCCGGCTGACGGGCCGTGGATGCTGCTTTCGTGACCATCTAGCTGTTGGCGCGTTTCATATTCAGCATGGTGGTGTAAACAAGTGTCAACCCAGCACACACTGGCTGGAACAGTTCTGAACACTCCCTGCAGCCGACCGCCCTGCTGTGAGCGCTTCCCAAGGTCTGGATGACAGTTTTGCTGGCACAACAGACAGGAGGGGGGAGTGGGGAGGAAGAGGGGAGGGGGAGGGAGAAGGGTCTGGGGGGGAGAAGAAAGTAGGAGAGGGGGAGGAGAGTGAAAGGGGAGAAATAAGGGGGCGAAAACAGGAGAAGGGGCGGAGGTCTTGGATCTGGCAACGGATGTCTCTATGCACAACACATGCTGCTGGCTTCTCCAGCACCCCATGCACCCCACAAGAGCAGAAGCACCCTAAGGCCTGCCTCGGTGACTCTCCGGTCCCCTCCACCCCACCAGCGGTCTCCCGGCCTGGCCCACAGAAGCAAGATGCCAGCCGCTGCAGGCTAGTCCTGGGGCCACCAAGAGTTAATACTTGCCTCTAAGTATCTCACTGGCCCTGCGGTGGGAAAGACAGCAGGTGAAACTGGCAATTTGGTGGTGGAGGTGCCCAAAATAATCTCCCAAGCAGACTCCTCCTCGGGCTATCCCAGGGCAGCGGGCTGGGTGCGAGCCATCCGGCTTCCTTCCCTGTATCCTCGGCCTCCCCCAGCCCCCATCTCCAGCAAAATGCTCTCTCTCTTCCATCCCCCCCGCGGCGGCCACTGCACAGAAACCAGGTGGACGGTCAGCCCTTCCCGACCTGGAGCCCACGGCTCTGAGAAGCGACAAGCACGGGATCAGTCCTGAACACCCCTTCCCACAGCCCAGAGCCTAGCCCAGGCACATGTCTGTGTCCCCTCCCCTGCCACCCTCAATGTTCCAGCGTGGAGCCACGGACACAGTGGGCACTCAGTGACTGTTTATGAGTGGACGAATCAATCCCTCCATCAGTGACTGGTCCGGCTCACTGCAGATGCCACTGTCTGCTTTCCGCGGTCTCCATTTGCCCATCACTGCAGCCAGGGCTGTCGTGAGGTTCACGTGAGCCAACACACGCGTGGTGCCAGGGCAGATCCTGAGAGCCTGACCAACAGACACGCTGCCCCGCATGGTCCCACGTGGTGCACGCTGGTACCCGGGGCTCTCCAAATGCATGTTTAAACACATTCCAATGAGATAAGGTGCTCATACCATGGCCTCAGTCACAAAAGCCACATCCCAAGCACTAAGAAACTACGTGTAGACAGGGGCAGCTGTCCTGGTGGGCACAGACCAGAACATTCGCAGGAAGCTCCCCTGGCTAGGGCTGCGACAATTCACACAGTTCTCTGTTGCTCCTTACTGGCAGGTGGATAGAGACACGGGGGATGACAGTCACACTGAGGCCCCATGCAGCCTCCCAGGTCCTGTGGGACCTGGTGGCCTACGGTGGCCCAGGGCTGCACCCTGTGTCCTCACTGGTTTGTCTGCACCAGAAGCCAAAGCCTGTTTCTCTGCAACCCTTCCCTGCTTCCTGGAGCCCACGGGCCGCATGACCCTACTTTGAAGAGTCCACTCCGGCCCCAAACCTTGCTCATGATGGTCCAGGCCCAGCCGTGGCAACAATGAGGTTTTGCCTGGCAGGCCTCCTGGGTTAGGAGGCTTGCCCACCCCAGGTCGGGTGCACTGCAGCCAAGGACTCAGCCCTGGCCAGCCCCACTCACGCCCACACCTGGTCCTGAGCCCAGCACCTCCAATCCAGGCCTCCTTACGGGAGGAGCGCCTCCCCACCCGGACTCAATTCCTTTCACCCCCAGCCCTCCCCTGAGAGGCAAGAGTCAGTTGCGGGGGGCTCCCAGCATCTGGCTGAAGTCACCAGACCCCCTCTGGCGCCTTCTGTGGGAAACACGCCACACCAGGAAGGGCTCCTCCTGCCCACGCCTGCGCCGTTGCAGGCCATGGAAAAAGCCCCGGCATTCCTTCCAGTATGTCCTGTGGTCCACTCTGATCCCCTGACCGCTCACCCCACGGACAGCGCCCCGCGGGCCTCCCCTTACCCCGAAGCTTCTCCAGCGGGTCGTAGCAGCCTTCGTCCTCGCGTGCGAAGTAGCGGCGGCAGTCCAGGAAGTAGGGCCAGGCCATGTCGATCGCGTCGAAGGCGGGCTGACAGGCCTCGCGCAGGCCCTCACACACGCGCCGGCAGGGTCTGCGCGCCCGGCCGTCCTCGCAGCGGGGGGCCAGCACGGCGCAGCCCAGCAGCCGCAGGTCGGGGTTGCACTGGCCCTCCAGGAGGTGGTGCAGGACACTGAGCAGGATGTACTCTGAGCTGGCCTCCACCGCCTCCCGCGACCGGTGCTCCAGTGGGGTGGGGAAGGTGGTGTGGTTGTAGGGCGCGTCACCGCACGTCCTGAGCTGCAGGTCCACGCAGGCGGCTGGGGGAGCAGGGCGGGCAGGTCACTCCCTCCCGCAGCAGCCCCGCCGTAGTTTGTCAGATATCCACCCAGGGCCAGGGCCTGCAGGAACGGGCCATGCCCGCTGGCAGGGAGCAAGCTAGGGCCAGGGCCACTCTGCAGGAAGCCAGGCCCCGTGGGAGACGTGCAGGGCTCCGAAAACTGACCAGCCTCAACTCCCCACCTGTGAGTGAGCTGGGCCAGGCCGCCCTGAGTCTCAGTATCTCCGTCTACAAAATGCGGACAGGAAAGCCAGCGTGCCCATGTGAGGACCCATGAGACAGAGGCTAGCTGGCTGTGTTAGGCAGAGACAGGTGCAAGTTACCCCCCGGACACAGCCCCAAAGCCAAGATGGCCCCAGAGATACCCCCTGCCTCGACTGCCTGTGTCTTTGGGGGAAAGGCTGGTCCCTAATTGGCTAACTGGGGCTCGGGCCCTTGAGGAGAGGGCTGGGTAAGGACCGCTGAGGCTTGGCCAGTCCATCTCTGTCTGCAGCTCGCAAGGAGATGGAACCCTCAAGGCGCTGGGCGTTCTCAAGATTGACCATCTCAACTGTTTCTCCAGCTTGGTGTGGTCAGGCTCCAGCTGCCCCTTGGAAGGCCCACAGCTGCCAAGCAGGGCCCTGGGGACCCCAAGGGGTGAACAAATCCCTACAGCCACTGACTCCACACTCTCAGCCCCCAGTTGCCGTCTCCCCTTCCTCAACGGGACTTTCCGGGAACGGTGTCGCACGGGGTTCAAGTCATGGCATTCTGCCTCTTTCCCAAGGCAAAGGTGAAAAAGAACAGGATGGCTTCTGCTCAGAACTTCCCAGCTCAAAACATCTTATAGATTGATTTTGCACTGAAAAAAAATGTCTCCTGACTGTAAATGCCTAGTCTGTCCACTTAGAATATACCAGATGTGGCAGGGCTGGGTGGCTCATCCCAGCACTTTGGGAGGCCGAGGTAAGTGGATGGCCTGAGCCTGCAGGTTCGAGACCAGCCTGAGCAACCTGGCGAGACCTCATCTCTACAACAAATAAATAAAAATTATTCGGATGTGGTAGTGCACACCTATAGTTCCGGCTCCTTGGAAGGCTGAGGCGGAAGGATCACCAGAGCCCAGCAGGTGGACGCTGGGGTGGCCGTGAGCATGCCGCTACACTCCAGTCTGGGAGACAGGGTGAGACTCCAACCCCAAAAAACAAAAAAATACCAGATGCCCAAATCTGGCAGAAGGTGTCCTGACTAAACGTTTGCTTCTTTCAGAGACGTGGCTCCATCCCAAGAACTGGCCCGAGGGCTTTACATCTGAGGGACCCCACGACACTTCCGGAATCATCCCAGGAGATGAGTCCTCCCCCCTGACTTCACAAAGGAGGATACTGAGACCCAGGGGAAGGGATTCATCCAAGCCCACAGTCTTAGCAGGTGCACGGCCCAGAGCGGAGGGTCAAGA
>NW_007249823.1:12612-17709 GCF_000164805.1 Carlito syrichta | reverse complement strand
GACAAGGAGAACCACCCTGCAGTGGCTCTGGTGGGAGAGGGGGCGGGGAAGGGCTGGCCTTCTGTGCTGGTCTGCCTTCTGCTGTTTGAGAAGGGGCTTGTGCCTGACGGGTGGGCCACGGTCTCCAGTACCGGCTTCGGGAACATGGGCTCAGTTCTCTACGATGTTTGAACAGCGTGGGGTGAAGCCCTCCTACCAAACCGACCCAGGGAAGTCCAGGTACTGTACCGCTGTCTGCAGCTGACGGCCTGTGGCATTCACCTGGAAAGAGAGACACAGCACCGTCAGGGAGACTCATCGTGTAAGATGTGCCTGCTGTCCCCTGAGTGCTCCCAGGAGGACCAGCCCAGGGCCGCCCTCTGCCAGCTCCATCTCATTTGGTCTTCACAGCAGCCTCCGCCTCTGAGGTAGATACAGCAGTCAACCCCCTTTCTCAGGTGAGGAGACTGAGCCTCAGAGAGGTCGCATGACTTGCCAAAGGAAAGACAGCCAGGCGGAGGTAGGGGTCCAGTTCCCATCTGACTGGAAGTCCCAGGCTGCCCTGCGGCGTGGAAAGCCCACTCTCCGGGATAGAAAAGCCTGGCCGCCACGGCATTTGCCAGTGTCCATCTGCCAAGGTCAATTGCAAGCTCAGGACAGCTGAAGGAGTTCTCACAAGATTCCTGAAGATCAAGCCATCAGCCCGTGGGAGCCCGCCCCAGCAGGCACCTACATAGCACTGACTCTGCCCCACAGTATCCAGTCAGCTCTCGAGAGCACGCCGCAGGAGGGTGGCTTCTCACTGCCTCCTGGGTTGGAGACCCTCTTTCAAGAAAAAAAGACTCAATACACAAAAGCATCCCCGCAATGGGGGCATTTCAAGGGTGCTCTCCAGAGCCCAGACACATGGACCCGACAGTGAGCCCCTGGGAAGGCCCGATAAACCCAGCCTTAACCAAGGCAGTCACTCAGAAGCAGGGCCCGAGAGCTCTGAGAACACCGAGAGGAAAGGAGGGACTCCAGGGAAGAGGACCCGGTGACAGGATGAGAGCTCAGCTGGGCTGGAGGGCCTTGTGCAGTCACCTGGCCGGGAGGTGTGGCCGGAACAGCAGGACCAAGAGGAGAAGCTACCTAGCGGGTGGGGACATGGGGGACGGGTGTGTGGAGCCAGGAGAGGGGAGAAAGAAGACTGGAGCCAGAGGAAGAGACCTGGCTCTGATCCTGCAACCCTACCCGAAACCCGGGTTGACCCGTGAAGCTGGAAGGGCCGCTTCTAGAAACTCACCTAGAAACAACACTTGACTGAGTGTCTGTGAGAAAGCAACAAGACCATTGATAGCAACATGAGACTGGACCCCGGCCTGCTCTGCCGGCCAGACAGCTACCTCTCAGAACTTCCGGACTCAGTTTCCCCACTGCGGGCTGGGCAACCGCAGTCCGGGTCACAGAGCTCTCATGGGATGGCGGCATTGAGGGCACCACCCACCACCAGGGGCGCCCCCATTTTTTCTCTTTTTTTGTAGAGACAGGGTCTCCCTCTGTTGCCCAGGCTGGAGTGCAGCGGCATGATCGTAACTCAATGCAGCCTCAAAGTGCTGGACTCAAGCAATTCTCCCGCCTCAGCCTCCCAAGTAGCTGGGACTACAGATACACACCACCATGCCCGGCTAATCTTTGAATTTTCTGTAGAGACAGGGCCTCGCTGTGTTGGCCAAGCTGGTCTCAAAACCTGGCCTTAAGCAATCCTCCTGCCTCAGCCTCTCCAAGTGCTGGAATCACAGGTGTGAGCCTCCGTGCCCGGCCTGGTGTTCCTGTGTTAACCCCAGTTCTACCCTCGTGACCTACAATCCAAGAGACCCACCAAGAGCTCTATGGCCCTGGGGAGACACTGCCACCCTTAGACTCACTCTCCCTCCCTGTCCAAACCTGGGCTAGGAGACGCTGGCCGTGGGCCACGGGGTCAGAGGAGGGAGCGATGGGGCCGGCACCGGGTCTGGGCGACTCTGGTTGACACCCGCCCGCCCCAGCAAGGAGACCCGACAAGTGTCTCTTCCGTGCCTCCGCTTCCCGCATTGTATACGAGCTTCATGGTCATCACTCAGCAGGGACACTGTGAAAATTCTGTGTGACGACCCTGTGAAGTGCCCAGCATGGGTCGGCATGGCGAGGTGGTCCACAGGCCACCGTGCGCAGCGGCCCTGGCATTGCTTCACCACAACCCGGATGCGAGCTGCAGGAGTCCATGGCGTCCTGACAGTTGGCACCATGTGGGGGCAGCTGCACGAGACCACCATCTTCCCAAAGGGTCTGGGTCACAGAACGGCCGGCCCGACCCAACAGAGGGGGCTGCCAAATGCTCCCATACCTGGGCACCCGCAGTGAGCTGGGTGAGTGCTAGGTGGCCGCGAGTGGGCTGGAGTCCACCCAGCTGGCCGCCAACGCCTTGTGACGGGCATAACTTCATGGCCCCGCGTGTGCCCAGATCTGCACTCGCACCACCCTGAGGAATCAAGGAGGCCTGACGGCCTGACCAAGACTCTAGGGAAAAGAGAAATGGGCCCAGGACTCTGCTTGGAATACCGCGCCGTTACCTGCCGAGGCACAGCGAGAGACAACTGGGTAGCGTCAGGAAGGACAGGTAAAGGTCTCGTCCACGCAGGGCCTGTGTGAGTACCCATCCTGACCAGTGTCTCCTGTGAACACCCACCACGACCAGTGTCCCGGGTAAACACCCGTCCCATGCAGTATCCTGTGTGATCACCTGTCCCATGCCGTGTCCCACGTGAGTGCCTCTCCCATACGGTGTCCCCGATGAGCACCCGTCCCATGCCGCGTCCTGTGTGAGCACTTGTCCTGTGCAGTGTCCCCTGTGAACACCCGTTCTCTGCAGGCCCCTGAGTGAGCACCCTCGCCCACAGCTGACGTCCGCAGTCTCTGCGCTGGGCCCGGAATCCACACTCAGCCGATTGGCTGACTCGCCCCGTGCTGAGCTGGGACCAAGGCAGACGTCATGCACGTCGGCTCAAGAGCCAAGCACACAAAAGGGAACCGCCCCACCCTCGTGCCCACTCCACGCCCTGTGGCCGGACCCCAGGGCTCTGATGGTGCCCGGCCGTGTCTGGCTGGGAGCCACGTATAGGGAACCTGAAGTCGCTCAGACACTCGGGAGACGTCAGTGAGCAAGAGAACTCCGTGTGGACGCAGGGCCCCTGCTGGCCTCAGGGAACCGCCCGGTGAGGTGTCCCTCCGGCACCAGCTCCCCCAAGCCACTCCGTGCCCACACGAGTGACTGAGCATCACGCAGAGAGGGACCAGTGGCCGCCTCTGGCTTCTTGCGGCTTCGAGTCTCCCTGCTTTACAGATGGGAAGCCTGAGGGTCAGGGATTAAATGCCTTCCTGTGCCTCAGTTTCCCCACCTGTGAACTAGAGATAGCCACAGTGCCTGTCTCTTAGCGCAAGAGCAGGGCCCGGTGCCTAGTAAATACCCTGTGGCCCGTGTAGCGTGCAGGAGGACCGTCTGTGGGGACGCCCTCCAGGCCGTGCTGCTCGATGGAGGTTAACCGGTCACCCCTGCTTCTAGGGTGGCCACCACGTGTGAGGCAGGCTCCAAGTGCCACACAAGGGTGGCCTAAAGCAGCAGAAATCCTCTCTCTCTCGATTCTAGAGGCCGGGAGTCTGGAACCAAGGTGCCAGCAGGGCCATGCTCCCTCTGCAGGCTTAGGGGAAGATGCCTCCTGCCTCCCGAGCTTTGGGCGGCTCTGGGTGCTCCTTGGCTTGTGGCCGCATCGCTCCAGGCCCAGCCGTGCTTGTCACATGACTTTTGTCCCTGTGAGTCTGTGCCCAAATTCCCCTTTCTCTAGGGACACTAGTCATCGGCCTTAGGGTCCAACCTGATCCAGTGAGACCTCATCCTGATCAGATTCCCTCTGCAAAGATTCTATTTCCAAGTAAAGTCACATTCAGGGTCCCGGGAGTTGTGGCTTCTGCACACCTTTGGTGGGGGACACAATTCCACCCACAGCGATGAGAAAGTCCTGGTGTGTGCAGCTGTGGCTGCCAGAGTCAGGATGGGGTGGGCGGGGCCCAGAGTGGCTGTGTAATGGCCCCATGCCACACAGCAAGTTCCGTGATGAAGGCAGCCTCTCGCCAGCGGACCTGGCCTCTCTGGGCCTCTGGGCCTCTGGTTTTCACGCACAGCGCTGACCCCAAGCCCCCCTGGCCCAGCCCAGCTTCCACCTGCCCCGCCAGCTACCAAGTACAAAGGCCAGGGACACCACGGGGGGCTGGCCTACTCACCGGGGTTGCCCCCTCCAAGACCATCGAGACACCTAGACCCTGGACTCCCCTGCAACCTTTGCCACCCAGGCGAGGTGGAAGACGGAGCCCCTCGAAGGTTCTCAACCCACGCTGCCCCGTGTGGCAGCCACGAGCCACGGGAGGCAGCACGGGGCTTGAGGGGCGGTGGGTCCAGGCTGTTGTGTGCCGTAGGCATGAAACACACACCAGGTTTCAGACTGACACCAAAAAGGGGTGTGAAAAATCTCGTTCTTCATGTTCGTGTTAATGACAAACTATTGGAATAATATTTTGGCCGTATCGCATTAAGTAAAATTTGTTACTGCAATCAATAACACCCGTTTCTCATTACCCTGCTAGTGTGTTTGCTAGAAAATATAAGATTAGGCTGGGCTCGGTGGCTCAGCCTGTCATCCCAGAACTTTGGGAGGCTGAGGCGAGTGGATTGCCTGAGCCCGCGGGTTGGAGACCCGCCTGGGCCACTTGGCAAGACCTCGTCTCTACAATAAATCAAAAATGAGCCGGGCGTGGTAGCACGCGCCTGTAATTTCAGCTCCTTGGAAGGCTGAGGCGGCAGGATCGCCGGAGCCCAGCGGGTCGAGGCTGCGGTGGCCGGGAACGGCCCCTGCACTCCCACTCAAAAGAAAAGAGAGAGAGAGAAAGAAAATGTAAGATTATACACGTGGCTGTTGTTCTATTTCTGTAGGACGGACGGCCCTGACCTCAAAGTGGCTTCTTGGTAGTTTGCTGCCTTCTGACCGCCAGGTGGCAGCATTTCTCCGACAGAGGGGTTGAGAAAGTGCCCTCAGCCCTCCCTCCCCC
>NW_007249823.1:10878-12495 GCF_000164805.1 Carlito syrichta | reverse complement strand
CCCTCCCCTCCCTCCCTCCCCCTGAAACTGACAACAGGCAGGTCCCCCTGGCCAGGGCCTTCTCTCCCAGATGAGAGGCCTGATTGGGGTCCGAGAGGCCAGGTCCTCTGCCCACGGCCACGCAGCCGGGTAGAGGAGTCAAGGTGCGAACCCGGAGCCCAGACCCCAGGAGCGGGAAAGTGGCCTCGGCCCCCAGGTGCCCGGAAAGGGATGAGGCGGAGGGAGAGGGAGTATCCAGGCTTGCCCAGGCCCCGGACATCGAGACGGGGCCACAGTGGCCCCCGGACGGAGGCTGCGCTCAGCTGCAAAGGTACCTGACTTCCACGCTCCTTCGTAAGGAAACTGGACCAGAGGAAGTGAGCTTTATTCTAGAAACGCTCACGGATGCACCCAGGGCTCGAGACCACCCAGGGACAGAGCCCACCCTGCTCGTCCTTCCGGGCGAGGAAGGGGCAGCCTAAGCGTTGTGGGTGAAAGCCAGAGGAGGGGGCAGCACTTCTCCCCGGGAAAGGGCAGGCCAGGAAAGCTTCCTGGAGGAGGGGGCTGTGATCTCCGACGGTATTTGATTTCATACATTTTCTAGGATCTCAGGGGTCCAGGGGAGGGTCCGTGCATGACACTGTGTAAGTTCCAGAAGTATCCCACATGTGTACCTGTAGGCACACACGCACACACACTCATACACGTGCGCACACACAAGCACACACACCCTGCTTGCCTTGGGCCTTTCTGCAGAAAGAGAGAGAGGCAGGAGGCCAGGGGTCAGGGGGGAGGACCACAGGTGGGGAGGGGAAAATCCAGGCTGGGAGAGAAGCCAAGGAAAAAGCCTGGCGCAGGCACGCGGCGGGGTGGGGGTGGGGTCGGAGACGGGCACGGTGCTCTGGGCACATGCACCTGGCGGGACCTGCGGGCTCTCGGGTGTCCACAAGCCCAGCGCTTGAGAGATTCCGAGCCCGACACTCTGGAGCCTTGAGCCTGGCTCTCAGGACACAGATATCTGCCCTGATATGAACCCTGAGGGACTGACTATATGCCCCCCACCTGTAAGACCCCAGCAGCCCCAGAGGGCAGGTGTGGCCAGGAGGGAGCCAGGACTCCAGCCCCCAGCCTCTGCCCCTGCCCACACCTGCACTGTGAAGAGCCACCCGGGTGAGGCCACACGCAGGCACACGCCTCCCAGAGGGTCTCTGGATCCCACCTGCCTGCTTCAGATCCCTTCCAGGGGACTGCACCCCCTCCCAGCCTTGGGTCAATTCCGGAGACATGGTCCCCATCACGGCCAGGCTGGGAGGGGTCAAGAGTCTGCCACCGCCCCGAAACCGCCCAGTTCCTGGAAGGACCCGGGAATCTGGGGCGGCCTCTTGCCTGCAAAGTCCTGGCACCTGCTCCCTCCGACCCACTGCAGGGCCACCCTTGCGGCTGTGCTAAGACCCAGAGGGACCCGCCCCCTGGTCTGGGCACGGTGCCCCTGGTTGCTGGCTGCACTAGGTCCTAGGGTCCCAGCCTGGGGAAAGATCACCCTCCTGGTCCAGGCTCACGTGGTACCCACTTCGGGGATGTTCATGTCTGGGCCATGGGGGGGTGATGGCGGGAGAAAGCCCCCAGGCTGGGGGCACG
>NW_007249823.1:0-10675 GCF_000164805.1 Carlito syrichta | reverse complement strand
GGCAGGGGCGGCATGGTGGGCGCGGGCGGCGCAGTGATGTGGCACTCGGGCGGCTGCAGCCCGGCTGCACGGCTTGGGCTCCCGCCCCCAGCGCAGGGGAGGGCGCCCCGAACACAAACGCCCCGGAGTCGGGTTACAACGGGCAGCGCCAGAGACTAGGAGAGGATGCCGCTGTGGGGGGAAGAGGAAGAGGAGCGGCCGATACAGGCCACAGCCCGCTGGGGCGACGCCCCGCCCCCTCCAAGGGTGACCTGCACCTCCTGGGGGCTCAGTTTCCCCCTCCCCTCCTGAGGGGACCGGGGAGCCGATCTGGAAATTTCCTGCTGCCAAAAACCCCGGACGGGACAGGCCTGGGGGTGGAGGGGTCCCAGCCCCAGCGATGACCCCAACTGGCCAAGAGCCAGGCGAGGTCACCCTGCTCTGGGAGGGAGTGCCCTTGGCCACCTGGGGAGGGAAACATTGACATCCATCGTGGGGCTTTGTGGAGGGAACGTTTGCATGCTGGGTCTTGGGGGCCTCCCTGCCTTTCTGGGTCTCTGTCTTCCCTGCACCCTGGTCTCCAGCAGAGCCCAGCAGGGAGCCTGGCATGCAGGGGTCCTCTGAGGACTGGATCAGCTCATTAGAGTCGCAGACACGTGGTCCCAAGTGGTGGCTTAAAGACCCCTCCCTCCCCCTTCCCTAGACCGGAATCCAAGGCAAGATCACGGGGTGGAAAGTTGAGCCCGCTGGTGAGGGAGGGGCTCAGGCTGCCCTCTGCAGCCACAGGGGTGGGTGGGAAGACCCCTCCCACATCCTGCCCCCCCCCGCGTCACCTGGAGCCATCTGGGAGGAGGGCCTGAGGGACCTGGGAGCAGAGGCCAGAGCCTCTCCAGGTGAGGAATAGATGGCCCCTGGAGCTGGACGGGCATCTGCTGGCCACTTCTCACAGCCCCCTGGCCACGGTCCAGCCCCTGTGCCCGTCTGTGCACCTGCGCCCTGCGCCTGGGGACAGTGCCGGTGGACACAGTGCTCACAGCCCTGCTGTGCTCCATGCCGGGTGATGGCCCAGATGGCCTCCAGGGTCCATGTGCCTTATGGACTCCACCTCCCACCGGGGTGGCTGGGAGGGCGAGGTCAGTGCGCCCCCCCCGCCATGCCAGGCACCACTTAACCCTGAGACTTTGCACGCTCGAGCTACTCAGCCCAGCAACTGGGATAACAGTGGCAGCACCCACTGTGGTGTAAGCCCATCCCCGACTCAGAGCAGGTGCTGCATCCCGCGGTCACCCCACTGTTTTCTCTGTCTGGACACAGCAGATCCTTCCAGAAGCACCTCCAATCGCTCCAGTCAGCCCAGACCCCTTCCCTTTGACCTCCTTGCCTGAGGTTTCTGGCCCACGCCAGGAGAAATTCAGCCTCGCAGTTTCCTGAGCGCCAGCTGGTGTGGGGCATGACCCTGGGACAGCCGTGCTCCCTTCTTTCCCTGCGAGTTGGGGTGGGGACATGCGTCTCCTTGCCGTCCCCATCCTCAGGCAGGCTTGGGTCTCGTGGACACACAAGGTGCAACCCTGAGCCGTCCGCAGGCGTCTTCCAAGTCAGCCCTCAACTGGGTTCATTTCTCTGACTCAGTGGCACAGAAAATAATGATACGGCTTCAGTCAGTGGCGCTTCGGACTTGATGAAGTAGCATCAGCGTTAGCTAGGGTCACCTTTTCAGTGAGAAGACTTGGCGGCCCCCAGGGACCCGCTGTCTCCTCCACAATAAGTCAGAAAGAACAGTCTCTTATTTCCTCCTCAGCCAGGAGAGCCTGACCCACCAAACGCACGTCAGCGGAAAGTCACAAGACAGGGTTAAGCCTTCCCGGGGCCAAAGGGGGTGCGGGTCCTCCCTGTCCCACCAAATCCCTGGACACGGTCCAGCGGGCAGTAACCGTGGGGCGGGAGGCAGCCAGGCCGGCGCCGCCAGGCTGGGGCCAGGTGACCCAGAGACAGGGCAGAGCCCAGTCCACAGGAACTCATGCCTGGGACCGGGGGATGGCCACGGGGGCTTCTTGCAGAGCAAGCTTCTAGGAGGGGAAGCACACTGTGTCACGGAAGCCACACAGACTGCCATACGCCAAAGATCCCTGGGCCGGTGGCCTGGCCTCGGCAAGCCTGGGAGTTCTCCACCGGAAATGGCATTGGGCCCATCTCAGGGCTCGTGATGTGGGTGGGAGCCACGTGGCAGCAGGAAGAGTACGTGGGTGGTTGGGAGTCCACCCCCCCCAGCTGGAGGTGCCGTGTGCGGACATGAGTCGCAAGCACATACGGCATGGTGGGTGCCGGGGTAAGAAGGCCCCGGACCCTGCTCCCACCCAGAGCGTGGGCGGATGGGGAGGCAGGGGGTGACCACAGCCTGTGGGAGCCCGAGGGGGAGGGTCGCGTCTGCCTAAGCTGGATGGAAGGACTGGCTGAGCAAAAGAGGAGAAAGCATGAGAGTCCTGCAGCCCCCTGGAGAGGGGCACCTGGTGCTTTAGCCCGGAGCTGGGTGGGTAGCAGGGGGGAGTGTGAGAGGGTCTGGAAAGCCAGGCTCAGGAGTCAGGACAGCCTGGGACCTCTTGGGGCTTCCAGCAGGCGCACAGCCTGCTCTTTGCGGCGTGTCCAGGAGTCTGCTCTGCCTGGCGGAGGGTGGGCGCAGGCAGGGAAGGGCTGCTCTCCTGGGACCAGGAAGGTCTCAGAGGCTGTGGTCATCCATGGACGCCCAGGGGAGGCAGTGGGAGAACCAGGATCAGAAGAGATGGAGAGAGGGCATCCCGGTCCGTAGCCTCTTCTGTCCTGGGACTGTGTCCTGTCAGGACAGGCTGGAGACTCAGAAACCAGCTCATGGTCTCAAAAGGCCAAGAAGACAAGCCGAGTGAGGACACCGTAGCTCCCAGCTCCAAAAGGCCCTCCCCGCCCCTCCCGGGATGCTGCAGCCCTCTGACAGATGGCACCAATAAAAACTCCTGCCCCCGCCCCAAGTAAAATAAATGAGCAGTTCCATGCATCCTGCAAGCCCTGGCGAGCCTCCCAGCCCACGGGAGGCTTCTGATGCCACCACCAGCCACCGTGTCAAAACAACCTCTGGGGATGGAGCCCCCCCCAACCCACACACGTGACCAGGGTCTGACCTGGAGGTCTTGGACGGCTGGCAGGGGACCGCACGCAAGCCCAGACGTCTAGAAAGCTCTGCCTTCCTGGTAATTAAAACGTTGGCTAGTGCAAAGGCAGCGTCTTCTCTCCCTCTCATGGAAATGCGAGACCCTGTGAATAAGCTGTTTATTGGCTCACAAAGATCTTGGGACACAGCATGGTTTTGCAATATGTTTAAGCGCACATGAAAGTATTTTTCAAATTAAGAAGACCGCAAGCCCAAGGCGAGGGACAGCCCCGCGAGTGGCCATGTGGTCTGGCAGAAGTGCAGAGGGGCTGCTTCAAAGCACTGCACAGACAGCACAGTGACTGAGGTGCCCGTAGCTTGGGGTCTTCCAGAACATTCCATGGAGCTTCCAGAGAAGGCAGAACATGAGAAGAAGTGGTCCCATCTGGAATACACAACGTGCCTCTCTCTAACTGTGGCGCTTGGGTCCAGCAGGGCGAGGTACACCCACTTTCTTAAGCAGATTTAAGGTCGTGACCACGACTTTGACCTGTCAAGGTGCGGCAACAGAGTCCGGGCCCACCAGCGATCCCGGGTCAAGGAGTGGCTTCAGCCTCCCAGTTCATATCCTGGACTCTGGAGTGTTAAATGTGGACACCAAGTTGCTTCCCCTGTGGGCAACACTTTTCCAAGTGCAGAGGACACTGGGGACTCCTCTCCGTGAATCAGGGCATGACGTCCACCGACCGCAGCACACACCTGCACCCCAGCTCAGGGCTGGAATGCTGGGTTGGACCGAACTAGCCAGGCTTGTATGTTTATGTGTTTTGACATTTTTAACACTTCATGACCACATACCTGTAGTTATTATTATTCTTAAGAATGATGTGTTTTATTTGAATTGCACTTATGATTTAGAAGTGCTTTTAAACAACCCTTTTGTGGGGAGATGTTGGCAAATCAGACACGCAAGACTCGGTTATTTGGAAAGAATTTGTCAGGCCGGCCCCACTGGGCTGTAACTGTGATTAATGTATGGAGAGCCCAAAGCAGCGGACGGCTGTGTGTGTGGCATCTTTGAAGAATCCAGCCCCTGGAAGGAAAGAACCTGGGGTCTACACTCTCCCTGGGCCACTGACCTCGGGTGTGGGGCGTCATGGGGCAGGCTTTCAAGCCTGCAGGGTCCCATGGGTGCGGCCCTGTCGAAAATCTGTTCTCACATGGACGCCTGAACCAAGTAGCCCACCCTCCTTCCACAGGGGTCTGGAGAACAAAGAAAATAGGGGTGACAGGGGCGAGAGCGAGGGTTGTGTCCATTCATTCATTCATTTGCACATTCACTCACTCATTCGTACCACACATCTCTCTCTCCAGGGAGGGACTGTGTATGCTGGACACCATTCTTCTCTTGAGCTATGCAGGAAATTCTTCCACACTGTCCCGTGGGAACGTTTAACAACATTGACGGGGGTGCCTCCACCCAGGAATGGCACCCATGGTTGTCAGACGGACCACGACGATCTCGTCTCCTCTCCACCTTCTCTCTGCTTCCCAGGGCGATACAGAGGGACACCGCTGGGGAGTGAGGCCCTCACCCTCCTGGGTCTTACTTCCCCTGGATCTGGGCTCTGTCCACTGCGCCAATCTCTTGCCTGTCTCATGACCAGGATCCAGAGGCCCAGCGGGGCCCTTGGGCAAAGGAAGCAGGGCCGCTCTGCTCCGACGTCTTCCCCAGAAAGGTCCCTGAGCTCACGGAAAGGATTCTGCTCCCTCCGACACCACCGGCAGGAGACAGGAGGCGGGCTCTGAGTGTGTGCCTGCCCACACCGGTCATGGTGGACAGATGGGGAGGAGCCAGGGGCTGAGCCGCCAGGCATCAGAGATGGACACTTCCCAGGGGACACCTGTACAGCCCACCCAGGCCACAGACTGCTGGACTTGAACTCTGAACCTCCAACTGAACTCTCCACGGAATTTGGCCTCCAAACCCGGACAGGGCCGAGAGCAGAATGGGGGTGTTGATAGCTCGGCGTGACAGGTGGTCACCCAGGCTGCCGGGCAGACCCTGAGCCCCCTCACTCCGAGGGACAGCCGTCACTCACACACACCCAGAGGGCATCAGGCACTGCGCAGGGTGCTTGCCTACCCACTGTCTGGAAGCATCAGGTGAGAAAGCTGAGATCAGAGAGGGAAAGCCACTGTCCCGGGGCCACCCAGCAGCCAGGGGGCCGAGTTAGGAGCTAGAAGCTAGGCTCTCCGTCTACTGCAGCTGCCACCCCACACTGCCACCATCGCCCTCCTCCTGCCCTGTCCTGCACCTCAGCCTCCGCCCGAAGCCGAGCTGCCACAGTTGGAGGTCTCCACTTCTGGGCTCCTGGGAGGGTGGGGCTGACAAGGTCCTGCCGGTTCCTCAGAGAGTCTGCTGCAGGCGGAAGTCATTCTCCGCGTCCATCGAGCTGGAGTGGTGGGACGCCAGGCGCGGGTGCCTCCTCGGGAGCCGGCGGGCCAGGTGGGCCAGGGCCTGGCGGAATGGCTGGCGCAGCAGGGAGGACACAAAAGGGGCGGCCACCGCCTTGCTGTAGGCCAGGCACTTGCTCAGGACGCCCCAGTGCGTGTTCACGGTGACAAACGGCATGAGCTCTGCCAGCCTGCAGGGAAGCAGACCAAGTGACTCAGTGGCGGGGCCAACACCCACGCATATTCACGCCCTGGAGGGCTGGAAGGTTCTAGAACCAGGCTTGAGCACACCCCGCACCCCTGATGCTCGCCAGCCCGGTGACTCCGCTCAAGCTCTCTGAGCCTCTGTCTCCCCTTCTGCAAAACAGAAAGATGGGATGGCAGTGCTCACCTCCTGGGAATGCAGCACAAGCAAGATATCCCCAGGCACACAGGCAGCGCTCCGGAAATGGCGGCTTGATCATCACCATCCCCCAGGCCTTTCCCCACCTGCATGAGGCACCTGCCGTGGAACAATGGCTAATGGAACCAGCTATGAGAGAACAATGGCTACTTCTGTCTTATAGACCAAGGCACCCAGCTTTGAGGGCTTCAGGGATGCCTCTGAGACCAGCCAGCACATACCTGCCAGAGCTGGGCTCCACGAGGCACCCTGGGTCTGAACCCAGAGCTTCCCTGAAAGCAGCTCGGACTTCAGAGGCAAAGGGCCTGGGCCAGAGTGGCAGAAGCCTGCAGGGGCAGGCAGGCCTCCCGCACCTCTGGTGGGCCCTCTGCTCTGGGTCCACATTCTCACGATCTCCTGTGGGTGATGGTGACCCACAGGAAGCCCAGTTCCATGCCCCTAAGACAGTGGGACGGGGGCCATGCCGTCAGGGCAAGACCTCTAAGAGCGGCCCACGTTCGTGTTCTGACCAGTGATGGCCGCTCCGCTTCCCACTTCCGGGTTGGCCAAGAAGTCAGAGACTATGACTTTGAATCAGGGCTCCCCAAAGTCAGGGCTTTCCCTGCCAGCCCAGTGACCCCACAGGCAGTGGATTTCTGTCTTGGGATGTCCTCCCCCTGGGAGGATCGCAGCCCCATGGCTTACAAAGCTTGGCTGGGTCGCTTACTTGTTTGGAGTCCACTCGCCCAGCACCCATGCACGGCAGGTACTGGGTGCAGCAGCAGATCAGACTGACCCCCCCCCTCCAGGGCAGCCAGGCCAGGGGAGACATGGACACACGCAGACAGCCCTCGCACGCGGCGGTGAGAGTGAGGACAGGGATGCCGAGGGGCGGGGACTATGGGAGGGGCATCCACGAGCCAAGGATCGGGTCAGGGGACAGCAACCCTAGGCAGCCCCGGCTCTAGCACTGCCCACCCCAGGGCCATGGTGAGGATCCAGTGAGCAATAGTCAGGAAAGAGCATTGCCACGGCCCAAGGACCCGCAAATTCACACTCACACCCTATCGCTCCCGCCTCCAGGGAGCCCACCATCAAGTATGGGCTGGAGACTGGTCGCAGACAACCAAGAGCGAGACAGAAGGAGAGTCGGACCAAAGGATCTGAGAGTTTTCAGGGGGATAGCTTTCAGCCCCTGGGGGGCTTAAGCCCGGTACAAAAGTCATGGGTGTGCCCGAGTGCTTCTTCCTTGGCTTAGTCAAGGTGCACGTGTGATCAGTGTCCTCTGGCCACTGTCAGAAACACCGAGACTGAGTTGGGACCAGCTGGGCCCAGAAGTCAATCGTTAACCCCCAGGGCTCTGAGCGGTCGTGACTGTGCAGAGAAGGGGGCTCTATGCACATTCACTGACCGCTCAGTGTCCATCTGCCCCTCCCACAGACCTCAGATCCACAGGGGAGCTCTATGTTTCAGCTCGCCTGCCTGGGGGCTACACACCCCGGGACGTGATCCACAATATCCACACTGTTAATCACATAAATAAAACCCAAGGGTGATAGCCAAGAAACAGAAAGGAAAATCACAGGCCCAGCTTCTTTACCGACTTTATCACACATGGGTTCAAGGTGACTCTGAGCTATTTCTAACCAGACTAAATCCACCGCCAACGTGTCCTCAGAAGAATCTTACAATGCATCCCAGTTCTGAAAACAAGTCCCAGGAGAAGACCTCCGGAATATTTTTAGCAAATGCAGGATAATTGGAAAGGTGCACGACCTTCTAAGGGGTGGCAGGGAGCACACTCCTGGATCTCTGACTTCCTGTGGGTTAGGCTGCAGCCACTGTGTCGGAACTGTGTGCGTGCTGGGGTGGGAGGCTCTGACTGGAGCCCCGCACACGGTGGGAGAGGCAGTGGCTAGGCAGATCGTTCTGGCTCCTCCTGGTCCCCATCCCTTCAGCCTCCCTCACTGACAGCACCCACCGCCTTGGTCACCTGCCACTCCTGCATCAGGGCCAAGAGCCCAGTAAGGTGTCGCCCGTATTTCATGAGACTGGAACTCCAGGATGGGGTACCAAGCCCAGCACAGCAGGGCTGGAACAGTAAATAAAAAGAGCACAGAACCTCACGAGCACTCCTGACAATAACACAGGGCTGATCTGGCATGGGGTAAAGTTGTTTTATTTTTTTTAAAGCCAGTAGTGAGAATTGGTGTCATAGCTGAGATTTTCATAAAGGGTTTGAGTCCCTGAGAGCGTGCATTGTCCAGTCAGAGTCAGGACCACGGAAATCACACCTCAGATGCAGGCCGCATGGCTTGTTCAGGGTTCTTCCTTCTGCACACACACTCAAGCCATGCACGCTCAGGTCATGCATGCTCAGGGTCATGCACGCTCACACACACTCAGGCCCTGGCACCATGTGTGAAGATGAAAGTGAGATGTATGGATGAGTTTAATGTCTTGGCTGAGTGAGCCTGACTACTCCTGGGCCACGTACCATTTCAGAACCGAGGGCTCGAAGCTGAAGCTCCACAGTTACCCCACACACAGGCACACACGCACGTGCATCCACATGGGCGTCTACAGACACATGCACGCATGTGTACACACAGGCACACAGAGTGTACATGTGCACACACGCACAGGCATACACATGCACAAACACGGTCGTCAGATAAGTAGCTGGTTCCCAGGAAGATGGGGCAGTTCCTCCACCATGCAGTGTCCTGAGAACTAGAGGCCTCGCTGGGTTTCATGTGAGGAAGGAGGGTGATCGTGACCCGCAGAAACCCAATTCCATGTCCCTAAGCCAAGACTTGTGTCCTAGCACTGATTCCAAAGCGCTCTCAGGGGAGTTTGGCAGGAAGGAGCAAACCCTTGATGCTTGGGCGTAGGAAAGGAGGAGGGAACCCACGACACTCAGTATGGGACAGGGAGAAAGTCCATGCCACGCAGCACAGGAAGAGAGGAGACAGCTCACGTCACTCAGCATAGGGCAGGAGGGACAGAGCCCACGCCACTCAGCACGGCAGCTCTGAGGTGTCTTTCAGCTCCCGGGAAACAGATATTTCCCCCCATAATTCCTATAAGAGACTCAACCTGGGAAGACAGACATCTTGATCAGGCCTGTGGACCCCACAGGGTACCAGGTGGACCTCACAGAAACAAACGCAGGAGCCGGGTGCCATGCCCGCGCTGGGTTCCTCCCCTTATGGGGGAGGCCAGGCCCCCTTGATGCTGAGGGCTGTCAACTTCCCCCTGGAGTCATTTCTGTTAGGATGTCCTTCAACTGCAGTCCAACACGCAGGAGCAAAGACCACCCAGGAGCCAGCCACCCCAGGGGTCTAGACCCACACCCTGTGGGCAGAAGCACCACCTTCACCACTGCACTATAGGCCCAGAACCAGACCATTCCCCGGTCCCCCATGACTCCATGGCATGCTGACCCGCCAGGTGCTCAGGCCCAGATCTCCAAGAAGAAGAGAGGAACAAAGAGAACGCTCACCTAGCTTTGTCACTGTCCTGAGACCCCAGCCCATCGTCCACCCAGAATTCTGGAATCCCTGCCCGGGAGACGCAGACTCTCAGGCCTGGGTGGGTCCCAGGTCACCTGCCATCAGCTTCCTAGGCTTGCAAAGCCAGGCCCTGGCTCAGACAGATCCCACACCTGCCTGCCTGTGCCCAACAGGGGGAGTTTCCTCGTGTATAGGACAGGATGCGACCTCCATCCCAGGGTCCTTGCAGGAGCCAAGGCAAGGCCCCAGCACATCGGAGGTGGAGGACAGGCCCTGTGGCGGTGGCCGCCCTCCAGCTCCCCCAGCTGGGAGATCTCCGAGGCCAAGCCCAGCCTTCCACGGTCCCCACAACAGAGGCCTGAGCGCCAGAACCCACCTGGTCATGACGTACGGAGCAAAGCAGACGACGAAGGAGCCGATGAAGATGCCGATCTTCCGGGCCGCACGCTGGCGGCGCCTCTTCTGCTGGATGAGGCAGCGCCGTCGCACGCTGTGGGAACAGAGGACGGTGGTCAGGGCAACGGGAGGGGAGGGGACAGAGCAGAGCCCCGAGCGGAGAGGGCAGGGTGGGGACAGAGGACAGGGGTCAGGGCCACGGGAGGGGAGGGGACAGAGCAGAGCCCCGAGCGGAGAGGGCAGGGTGGGGACAGAGGACAGGGGTCAGGGCCACGGGAGGGGCGGGGAGAACTGGACCCAGAGTGGAGCCGGCAGGGGTGAGGGTGGGCGGGACAGGGCAGCTTCAAGGAGGACGTTCAGGCTGGAGCCTGAGAAAGACAGAGGGACAGATGAGAGAGAAAGAACCACGGAAGGCGTGTTTGCTCTTCTTCAGGTGAGATAAAGGCAGCATGGGAAGAGGAGGGAGGGGGCAGCTCCTTCTCCTCTCCCTCTCTGAGCCTCTTACGACCTCCCTCCTCCCACCCCCTCCAAACAGAGGGAACCGAGGCAGCCCCACTGTTGGAGGAGCAGCCGCCGGGCCCACCCCATGGAGCAGGAGAGCCACTACGGGGGGTACAAATGGGGGCTGTGAGCGCCCACAAGAGGCAACTTGGAACCCCGGCACCAGCTTGACATCCAGCGGACAGGTGCATGCCAAGGAGTGAGCAGACTCCCCCGGGGTGGACCCTCCCCAGGGCTTGAGACCACGGGTCGCAGCCAGGGCACGCATCAGCCGGGCAGCAGTGGCCAGAGTGCACAGACCCACGCCCACGTCACGGGGCGCGGGCG
>NW_007249822.1:339330-340250 GCF_000164805.1 Carlito syrichta | reverse complement strand
TCCTTCCGCCTCAGCCTTCCAAGTAGCTGGAACTACAGGCACGTGCTACCACACCTGGCTGATTTTTGATTTATTGTAGAGATGAGGTCTCATAATTTGCCCAGGTGGGTCTCGAACCCGCGGGCTCAGGCAATCCTCTCACCTCAGCCTCCCAAAGCGCGGTATTACAGACTGAGCCACCGAGCCTGGCGTAATTTTTTAAAAATTTATTGTAGAGACGAGGTCTCACTAAGTTGCTCAGGCTGGTATCAAACCCTTGGTCTTAGGCAATCCTCTTGCCTCACCTCCCAAAGTGCTGGGATTATAAGCTTAAACCACCATGCTCAGCCCCAGCTTTTCATAAAAAAGAAAAGAAATCTGCCCTTTGACCTGGGGACACACCCTCCAGGTCTTAGTCCTCACCCTTCCCTTTCACCTCTTCAGCCCCTAAGGTTTTTCTTACCTTCTATCTGGCTCACAGTTCACTTATTGTGCCACTGCTAGCCCCCGTGGGGCCAAGCGTGCAGCCTTGGCTTGTCCCTGCACACAGCCCGCCACAGCTCGAAGCCACACTCGCTCTGACCCACCCACTCCTCTGTCCATCAGCTGCTCCCGGGGGGATGGGGGTCTCCTCTGCCAGGCTTGGCTGCTACCGATGTTTCCCCAATCCTTGTGGGCCTCACAGCAGCTCTGAGGCCAGACCCTGGGCAGACAGCAAGCCATCCGTACTGTTCCCCCCCCCCCACTTGTTCCAGCTGGCCCTCCGTGGCACCTACAGCCCTCCCTCCCCCGGCCAGGTTGCAAGTGCAGGCCTCGGTGGCCAGGCCTACCTGAGTTGTCCTCATCCTTGCAAACTTTCAGCTTCACCAAGTCCTCACACTGCCGCAAGATACGCACAGCGTCCTCCATGGGGCAGTTGTCCTGACGGATGTTGTCGATGG